>NW_021703768.1:35807165-35904187 GCF_005190385.1 Monodon monoceros | reverse complement strand
TGTGTGTGTGTGTGTGTGTGTGTGTGTGTGTGTGTGTGTGTGTGTGTTAATTTTTAAAGGTATTTACTGCTGCAGTAAGGCAGCTGTGTCATACTTCATTCTTCTAAACCAAGGATTCTTAACCAGGGATGAGTTTCCTTCCCAGCAGCTGTTTGCTGGAGACATATTTGATTGTCATGGCTGGGGGAGGGATGACACGGGCATTTAGCAGGTAGAGGCCAGAGATGCTGTGAAGCATCCTACAATGCACAGGACAGTCCCCACAGCAAAGAATTATCTGGTCTAAGATGTGAATAATGTCCTCTTCCAAAGAAATAATTAAAACCATTAAATTACAAAGTAGTTCTCCAAAATTCAAACATGTAGCTAGAATGAAAAAAGCTAACACAAAAACTGAAATCTCTAATCTCCTCTACCACCTTGCCCATCTGAACTTTTTTTTTCTGCTCAACAAAGAAAAACATCTTGCATTTTTAAGTACTTTGGGATTTTAAAGAGACTTTCACACAGATATTCCACTAATCAAGAAGCATTTATGCAGCACCAACTATGTGCAAGGCACTCTTTCAGGTGTTGTGGGAATTATAAAAATAACATGACACATGGATTCTGCCTTTGAAGAACTGTAAGTAGTACAGGAAATGATATATATGAGAAGTAGCTAACGATAAAAGGGAGCTCAAATAAAGATAATAATTGCTTTAGGAAATCAAAGAAAGTTGTGATTACTAAGAGCTGAGGGTGGAGAGAGAGGAAGGCTTCAAAGAGGAGTAAGGAGAGAGTGATTAACTTAACCTAGTTTGCTGCGATGGAAAAAGGCTGATGGTAGTCACCAACCAAATGCCACTAGGGACACATCCGTACACAGTTAGGTTTATTTACCTTCCTACGTGCTGAATCCGAATCTACATTCTAACAAGTTCCCAGGTTATCTGTAGGCACATTAAAGATTGAGAAGCGTTGACTTAAGGCACCTGACTGCCAGCTAAGGGCGCTTTCAAACTGGACCAGTGGTTCTCATCTCTGGCTTCACATTAGAATCACTCGGGGATCTTTAACAAACTACATTCCAGAGATCTAATTTAATTAGATTAGGTGATGCCTATACAGTGTTATGTCAATTATATCTTAAAAAAAATAAACACTACTCTCAATGTATGGAGTGAAAAAAAGAAAAAGGACTGGGATGATGCCTGGGCGTTGGTATTTTTTTTAAATGCCCCAGGTGCTAATGGCAACCAGGGTTGATAACTACTGAATCAGAACAATAAGCTTGTGTTAGATTAGTATAATAAATTCCTTAAGCAAATGTATTGAAAGGCCCCTCAAATGCCGAGTCCTGTGAAAAACAAACCAAATAAGGGTTAGCAAGGCAAAGCAGCATGCATTGAATCTCCGAGGGGAACTAGATCAACCCCCAAATAATGAGGATGTTGACTGTGTCTATGTTGGCTCTCAGCGGTGGCAGTGTGGTAGACAGCACAAGTCCCTCTGGGGGTGGTCTTCCTGGGGTCTCCCAAGAAGGTCCAGCCGTAAATTCCACTGTGTAGAGCAGAAACATATGCTTGCAGCTGTGTTTCAGGGGTTCTAAAGTTGCAGTTTTAAGCATATATGGCATTGAGAGTACAGCTGCCTTAATTGTGGGAGTCATGGAAGTTAGTGTTAGATTCTGTGCCATAGATCCTGGGAGCAGAGCCAGTTCCAGGCTCCAGGATGGCCTGTGTCAGTCCACACAGTAGAACAGCCATGGCTGCCTCTGTGGGAAACTACAACTTCTCAGCAGAACACATCATATGAAGCCCTGGCATTGCTCCTGCAGCGAATTTCCTAAGCTCTCATAGTTCTTCATTTATTCACTCTTTCTGGACTCTTTGTTGGAGAGATCTGTGGTATTTTTAGAGAGATGCTTTTCAAACTTTAATACGTATAGACATCACCTGGCAATCTTGTTAAAATGCAGATTCAGTTGGTAGGGCCTGAGATTTTTGCACTTTTGACAAGTTCCAACATGCTACGAATGCTGCTTCTGGTGGCCACATTCTGAGGGGCAAGAATTTAGATGTGTTGTCCAATATGGTAGCTGCTAGCGTCACATGGATATCGAGTGCTTGAAATGGGGTACTGCAACCAAGAAATCTAGTTTTAAATTTTATTCAATTTTAATTAATTTAAATTTAAAAGTAAAAGCAAAAAAATTTTTCCTTAAATATAACTTTGTTTCAGTAGGACTACATTTCATTTCTCTGAAAATTTAGCATCCCAAGTGTGCCGTAAATGTAAAATACACACTGGATTTTGAAGATTATGAAAAAATAATGTAAAATATCACAATACCATTTTTATTAGATTGATTACATGTTGAAATTATAATATTTTGAATATATCGGGCTAAATAAGATATTATAAAATTTTTTTTACCTATTTCTTTACTCTTTTAATATGGTTAATAGAAAATTTAAAATTTTCTATGTAGCTGTCATATTTCTATTTGACAGTACTTGTTTAGATGGAAGAACTGATTTCAAAGGAAAAACATTTAGTTAAAAAGGAAGAATTTGGAAAATGTATTGTATCAGGCTTAAACACGGAAGACCTAAAAAAAAGTTGCTAAATTGGCAAATTGTATAAATCGAGGTATAGAGGTAACCCCCATTTCAACGAATCCATTCTCTCTGGTGCACTGGTCCTGAGAAAGCTAGAAGTTTTCACCTAGTTCACGGACACTCAAGGGCCCCTCAGCAGGAGACCCAATCTAACCTTCCTGAGCAGAGCCCCTTAATCTTTATAAAAGTTTCTCTCCTACCTTATTTCCTCTAAAACACACCCATCTCTGTTTCCAATCTTAGACCCTTGGTGGATAGGGGCAGTAGGGAGCAGTAGAAAGAGCAAGGCTTGAAGGCCAGCTGGATTTAGGTTTGAATCTCAGATGTACAACTTGCTAGAAATATTACATAAAGTTTCTAAGCCCCAGTTTTCCCATGTGTAAAATGAAAGCAAAGTACCTGCACAGTTGCTGAAAATTAAATCAGAATATTTACATAAAGTACCTGGCACAGGACTGATTTTCAACAAAGAACCAGCACCATTATTACAGAGAACGAACTCACCAAATTTAAAATTGCATACGAAGCTCTCATTGTTTTTATTCATGTGGATTAGTAGATCCTTACTCCTTCATCTGTTGAGTTCCAAGGATATTTTTGAAATATAACAGGGCTTTATACATTGTAATGATTCAGCGTAAAATTATGGTGCACAATGAGAATCTGAAACACTGAAATGGTTCACATAGAAAGATATTTAGGACTAAGTAAATCTATGCAGAATCCACCAAAGTGGAAGCTACCTTCTTATTCACGCATCCAGGCAGTCTCAAATGCAAACCAAATTTATGTCAGAAGTAATGGGTTCTCTAGGTTCTATGGCAGGGTTTCTCAGCCTCAGCACTGTTGATATTCTGGACCAGCTACTTCTTTGTTGAGGGGGTTATCCTGTGCAGGATGTTTAGAACCCCGGGTGGGATGCGTAGCATCACTGCTAGTCTCCACCCACTAGATGCCAGCAGCACTCCCCTCTCCCTCAGCTGTGACTACCAAAATGTCTCTAGCTATTGCCAAATGTCCCCTGGGAGAGAGAATCATCCCTGGTAAGAACCGCTGCTCTGTGGGAATGTACCACTCATTTTAGTACCTCAGTTACAAATGCCCTGATTATATTGAAATTGCATACTTACATTTAAATTGAATAATTTTTATTGTATATAAGTAAAAGCATTTTACTTAATGCATAAAAGTTCTTTCTGACTACCATTAATTGAGCTCCTACTATGTGCTAAGTTCTTGCCCTCTGTTTCTCGTCTCATCTTGACAACTCTTCTGTGAGGAATGTTGTATGAGAGTATGATAACCTTCACATTATAGATGAGGAAGCTTAACTTCAGAAAAGGTAAATCATTTTCAACCAAAAAAACAAACCAGTGAGTAGCAAAGCTGGGATCTGAATCCAGATTTTTCTCATTGCAAAACGGTTTTCCTCATATGCTGCACTCTTTCAGTTTTATTTGGGTTTTCTCTTTATGGTGAGGTTGCTTTTTGGCATTAGGTTTAGAGATTTATCAGCTTCTATGAGCTGTTAGATAGCTTGTAGAGACTACAGCTTAGAGATTAACTGTCCTGTACTTGGTTTGAGAAGGCCTTGTACTTCACCCTTTACCCTCATTTATATAAAGCAAATAGGAAAAGCATCCTTATAATCAGAACCATATGTATCCCTGAACAGCAGTGCCAGATCCCCTCATGGAAATGAGAAACTAATGATAGTCCCTGCCTCTGTGAGGTTTTCAGTCTGGTTGGGGAAGTAAGATTTACACATATGAAATGGTCAGAAAATAAAACATTTTAGGATATACTGTAGTAGCTATAATGAACTGCATAACGAAAATAAGACCGGTATGAGTTACAATAGACCTAGAAACCTTCATAGAAAAGTTCTGATGGGAAAGGAGAGAGAAAAAATGGGGGCGCACTTTAGGATATTGGTCATTTATAACAAGTATTATACTTCTAAAGTTGTCATTGTGAGATAAGAGAGGAGGTTAGATGCATATTGGGAAGTAGCTGCTTATCCACTGGTGGACAACATTCCATTGGGCAACTCTCGAGAATAAAGGGCATACAATCATGGTCCACATTTGCTTCCTTCTCTCTTCCAAGTCAAGATCTCCACTCACTTCTAACCATAGCCCAAAAGACAGATAAACATATAGAAGAATTAGAGAAGCAGCACTTATTTCAGACATCAAAGAATTCTGGGAACATGACTTTGGCAATTCCAAATAGAAGGGAGTTTACATGCGGTCACATGCTCTTAGAGCTGGAAGAGACCTTGACAGTCAGCTAGGCCCACCATTTCACTTTACAGTCGAAGGAAATGATGTTCAAAAAAAGAGAAATGAATCGGCCAAGGTCACACAGCTGGTAAGAAGCCAGGCTATGTGTTCCACTGCCTCCATGAAGTAAAAATCATGGCCACTAAACATGATGGCCTCCTGATTATTATTATTATGTATTTACTTCACACCTACCAACCTCTGAGGCCCCACCACATTTCAAAGTGTCACATTTATAGAGTGAACCAAGCTTGATCCTGACCCCTAGACTCTATGACAATATTAAGACCAAGTCCAGGGTCCCAGTGACAAGAAAAATCGGTCACTGATTAGGCACTTTGAAAGCTTTTAAGAAACCAAAATGAAGAAGTATTTTAAGTACTAACATTCAACCATGTAATGAGTTCAGAATTCCATGCATAATTAACCTACTTTATTACACTAGATGGCAGCAAATAGGTACCTAGGTTTATAGTCAGTTAACTAGGAAATTGAAAACAAAATGAAACTACACACAGATTGGGTCTAAATTTGCCTGAATAAAGTGAAAGTCCATAAGCATTAAGCCCTTGCATGCTTTCAAACATCCCTGAAGTTGTGGTTCTTGTATGTTTTTTACCGAGGTTCCTTCTTACACATAGTAGGGTGCTAAAAATTGTGGTGAATCGCTGCAATGTTGAACTGTACAACCACTGACTTTTGGCAGGTAGGACAATATTTTATATATTTCCAGAATCTTTTCTCTGGCCATCAGAGGCAGAGCAATAATCAGAGGCTAGGGGATGTACAGTAGTGAAAAGACATGTCTGGGGAGAGATATTGCAGGATATAACCGTTAGGATGCACAGGACAGAAATGCCTACTAACAAAAGCAGGCTATAAATACTGGCAGCAGAGGTATTTGAAATTAAGAAAAATTAGAGGCTACATAACACCAAGAGGACTGAAAGATTCAAAATGGACCATGTGAAATAATCCACTGGGAATGAAAAGAACACACTAAAGCTTTTATTAATATGTATTGTTTATCTAACATGGAAATTAAGGTTTATTAATAATGAACATGGAGAGTCACATGGAGCCTTCATTCAGCTTGTGTCAGGGTCACATGTCACATTTGTTATGAGAGGAATTCTGCAGGAAGAGTGGGTAGGAACAATTCAGAGAGTTGGTGAGTAGTCCCTTTACTTGTCTCTTCTTTTAACATGTTAGAGCAGTTTTTTTCTTTTTTACAGGTTCTACATGGCTGATTTAGTGGATAAACAGATTAAACTAATATTATGGTGGCTTAATCATCAAGTAGTAAACAAACGACTTAAAAATATTCATGTAATGATATCACTTACATGTGGAATCTAAAATATGGCACAAATGAACCTATCTACAAAACAGACTCATAGGACATAGAGTACAGATTTGTGTTTGCCCAGGGGGTGGGGGGCAGGGAGAGGGATGGACTGGGAGTTTGGGGTTGGTAGATGCAAACTATTACATTTAGAATGGAAAAACAATAAGGTCCCAATGTATAGCACAGGGAACTATACTCAATCAATATCCTGTGATAAACCATAATGGAAAAGAATATAAAAAGAAGAATGTCTATCTGTGTATAGCTGAGTCACTTTGCTGTACAGCAGAGATTGGCACAACATCGTAAATCAACTCTACTTCAATTAAAAAA
Source organism: Monodon monoceros (assembly GCF_005190385.1). Taxonomy (NCBI): domain Eukaryota; kingdom Metazoa; phylum Chordata; class Mammalia; order Artiodactyla; family Monodontidae; genus Monodon; species Monodon monoceros. The sequence goes on along the minus strand of NW_021703768.1, from coordinate 35,897,618 downwards.
ACTGAAGAAAAAAATACTCATGTAAAGAAATCTCTTATTGAAGGTAATTCTAATAATGCCAGCCCAAGTCAACAAAAAGGCAATGGCTGAGCTGATGCTTTTCTTACCCACAGAATAGCTCTAATCAAATTTGATAGGAAGCTGATTTCCAAACTGGGAAATTATCCTAAACATTATTTGAAATATAGATTTACACCTTCTACAACTACTCTTCATTTTTTTTAACATCTAACTTGGTGTACATCTCGCATTTTTCAGATACGAGACTGAGATTGTCATTAAAACAAAATATTGAAATAAATGTAGCATAGACCCAACCTTCAAACTGTGTTTCACAAACTGTTAAATGAAGACTTCCTCCTCCAGAAGAAGTAAACTTCTTCAAACACATTGCAGGAATTATTTTATTCTATCAAACATTAAAATATTGTATAATATTTCTTGGTTTAACTTAAGACTTTAACATTTATATTTTTATGTATGTTTTAGAACAAAATATATTAGAACACTGTACATACATAATTTACAAATATGTAAACATGTATTTTGTGAGCCTGTTCAAAAATTATTTTACTAATGGGATACAGAATCCAAACTTCAGTGACCTATAACTTGAGCATAATCGCTTTACAGATGAATGAACAAAATGAAGCCAGAGGCTTAGGGACTACTAAGGTTAATACAGAGCATTAATTTTTTAAATTCTTGATATCCAAACTCTTTCCATTTCTTTCTATTCTGCTTTCATCCCTTCTTTGGGTTTAACTTATCAGGTACACATTTAGGTACACAGGTCCAGGGCAGACAACTGGACCTTACCCTCTTACAGCTCTCCAAGTGCCTTTATCCTTAAAGAATTCTCTGTTGGAAGCACAAGGGTACAAGGAATATTAAAGAGAAGGCATCTGCCCATCAGATAAAATGCAACTATATGCGAAGGAAGGACCCAGATATTAGAGCAGAAAGATACTACAGGATAAACTGCTTATTCCTATAATTAATCTTGTCAAATGAACTCTCATAAGCAAGAGACTTACTAAAAATGTATTCAGTATTTTGAACTGCACAGGAGAATGAAGAATGGCTTAGAAATAAAAGGTCGATGTGGTCACGGAGAAAATTGTCTGGCATTCTGGGGCAGGCACAAGGAAGTTTCCCTTCCAGATGAGGCATTTCCATGGCCCCAGTGGTCTTCTCCATGTTGGCTCCCTTTTCTTTGTGGAGCTGCAATCAATGGTCTGCATAAATCCTGCTGCAGAGATATAAAGTGGCTCTGGGGGACCAGTGTGCTCTCCACCTGGGGACCTTGAGAAACATCTAAGTTTCAGAGCCCCACCCCTGACCAATTCTCTGAGAGGGGCTTAGGAATCACTATTTTTTGTTTGTTTGTTTGTTTGTTTTGTTTTTTTCTTTCTGTGGTACGCGGGCCTCTCACTGCTGTGGCCTCTCCCGCTGCGGAGCACAGGCTCCGGACACGCAGGCTCAGCGGCCATGGCTCATGGGCCCAGCCGCTCCGCGGCATGTGGGATCTTCCCGGACCGGGGCACGAACCCGTGTCCCCTGCATCGGCAGGCAGACTCTCAACCACTGCGCCACCAGGGAAGCCCAGGAATCACTATTTTTGATTTCCCTAGCTGATTTGTATACTTTTGGGTCTCAACTCTCAGGCACAATGTGTTGTCTGGTAACCACAAAGGGAGAAAAGACAAGATCAGAGGTTTTCCTGCTGGCCTGAGGTCATTAGGGTCTTCCTTTCAAAGACAGTATTATATTCATGTTATGAACTTCAGTAAGATATAAGACCACTTCTGGCTCACAAAGAAAATGAAACACAAAAATGGCTACATTTAAGGAGAGACTGTAAATCTTCACTTTGAAAAGGGCACTCTCTTTTGAGTCTTTTGAGATGTGTCTTTGCCCACATGGGGGGCAAGGGCACCGGGACAGATTCAGCTAACACTTATTGCATGCAACTATGTTCCAGAAACACATACATTTAATGCTCAAGCCAACCACAGAAGGCAGTCAGTATTATCCGCAGTTTATAAATGGGAATGTAAGACTTGGAGAGGTTAAAAGTCTTATCTAAATTCATTCAGCTAATATAACGCAGAGGTGAGATTTGCATCAGATCTCTGAAATTCACAACCAGTACATTTTCCACTGCCTTTGTGCCACTACCCTTCTGGTTCTAAAATTCAGGGTACCATTGGTAAACAGATGAGAGAAAAAGTAAAAGTACAGAGGAGATAGGAATAAAGAGGGAAAGGCTACTGTATCTGGCGAAAAGGAAATATGCAGGCATTCCCTATGACCATTTAATAGAACCATAATAACCCTTACAGCAAAGGGGAGTAAAGGAATCTCTCTAAACTGATGACTTAGCACCCTTGAAGTTGTAGGTCAACAAACAGGAAATATTCACTTGGTTTGAACTGGAACATAGAGTTCCAGTCTTACGAGAAATTTATAGGATTGTCAACATTGACAAGTGGTCGGGTCAGCTGTTGAGTTTCACATCTTCCATGGACAGAGCAGACATACTATCCCCCTGGAGCAATGGTTCAGCACTGATTCATGAAGCAATAGCTCTCAATTAGGAGCCACAGCTGCCACTTCCTATATCAACCAAGATTTCCTGGGTGGTCTCTCACCATACCGTAATTATTAATGTAACTTTATTTATGGGCTCAGACAGGTCTTAGCACAGAGCAGCACGGTTGTTATCCAGTGAGCCAATACAGCTGTGCTACATTTGTTACCATGTCCCTGATGTAATTTCACAAGCGTAATATTAATTTTTCTCTCTTTTCTCTGTTTTCCTATTGCCTCTGTTTTGCATTGGTGTTTTTGATCAATGTAAGGATTGGCCGAAGAAACCTGGGGTTTAGAACAAGACAAGGGTGGCAGAAGGAGCTGAGGCTTTGGGGCCTGTGTTCTCTGAGTCTGAATCCTTGCTTATTTGATTTTAGAAAATAATATATTTTCCTGTGGTCTGAGTGTTCTCAAATTCAGTGAAATGGGAATGTAAGAGTTATCTTACTGAATTTTTGTGAGATAAACTCTAAAAAGTGCCTGTGTAATAAATGTTAATCATCTCTCACCCAGGAAATTTGGCTACCATAATTCACATACTAAGGTTGATGTTAATACATTTATTATGATAACAAGAGCTAATACTTATTGTTAGCTCTTGAACAGGCCATCTGTCAGGCCCTGTACTCAGAGCTCTTGGTGTATTATCTCATTTAATCCTTCTAACGAGTACTATGAGATAGGGACTGATGGTATCCCATGGTAAAGATAGGAAAACTTTGACCCAGAGATGGGAAGCACCATGCCCAGGAAGTCCTATTTCAAAGCCCATACTCTCAATCTCTTTATATCACTACTTCCCATTATTCTAGAAGAAGGTTCTGCATCAAGACGATACACAGAGGCCACACAGAACAGTGGTAATGAGCAAGGGTGCCCGAGTCAGGATGGCTGGGTTTGAACCGCAGCTCTGTACTTCTTAGCTATGCGTGCTCTGAGCAAGTCACTTCTTCTCCTGTGCACAGTCCTCATCCATTACATAAGGATAGTAGCAGGACTGTTATGAGAATTACTAATGATTTTAAAGATGTAAAGTGTCTGTTAATAAAGTATTTCCAGGTAGTAAGTCTGATGATGAATGTCTTCAACACTGCAACTGTAAACAATCTGTGTTTTTCTTTTTTTTTTTTTTTGCTCCTCTCAATGATTACAAACCTTCCTTACAATTCTGCATCAAATAATAACTTTGCTAGTGTTTTATGAACTAAAATAATATCTCAATTTCTTCTTAATGCAATTAATAACCCATTTTGGCCTCTGTGACATGAACAGTAGTAAAATCCATTTAGGTCAGTGAAATCATAGGGTAAGAAAAAGAAGAAATAAGAACACGGTCTTTAAAAGCAGGCACTCATTAGACCAGAGACCCCATCTGACACGGTAGCCATACCCACCATACACAGACTGTAATTTTGAAAATTCATGCTGTAGCAGTGTCATCATTTTTAAAGACCTACTTTTAAAGGCCAGATTTTATTTTTTAAGGTAAAAAAACTTGAGTTCAGAATTTGAAGTTTGAAAGTTCAGAATTCCCTATAGTTGTCACAACTACCTGTGCTACAAAATCTAGTACTTTCATCTTGCCTGTTTGGTATAAGGAGTGGGATGCGTGCAACATTTTACTTAATCCTTGCGGCAGAGAATTTACCAGATTCTAATTTTGAACTTTCCTCTGGCCAGCAATTCCTGGTTTATGACTTGTAATTTGAAAGCTGTGCGTCAGCACACTATACAAGAAAGTAGCACTTAACACATCTCCCTTTTTGAATGATCCTAAACAAAAACAAACACAACTGAATGATGCCCCCAGATAGTTAAATATATTGGTCATTTATAGAACTTAAAACTGTGCCTTTTTCTTTTGTAGTTTTTTGGGTTAATCTTTTAAGATCAAGAGTTTAATTCATGGCTGAGGCAAATATACTATCAGGTTGAAAGGCACACTTTAAAAATACTTGTACTGGGACATAATGCTTAAGTTGAGAATATAGCAGAAGTCCCACCAAATGAAATCAGCTGATACAACTTTCCCTTTTAATACAAAACTACCATCCATCTCTGGCTTGATAATATCAGTCTAGAAAAAGGTTTTGAGTAAACACATTTGCTGGACAGTTGAGAGACAGAGAATAAATGGAAACGGAGAAGAGAAAGGAGAGACAGAACAGTTCAGCATGTCACTCAAAGGAGTACGTCTCTCCCACTTCTCATAGCTCCAGGACACACTATGGCCCAGCTGAGAGAGAGGTGTGTCTCTTGGTCCATGTGTGTCTACTAATTTGGGGCCCCTGGCCAGCTCGTCTCAATTCCCTACTGATAAAAGGCTACAATGCACCAAGTTTTCTGTTTCATTCTCAACACTGCACAGGGTATCCACTCAAAATCTGCTCCAGGCTTGAGAATCTGGAGGTTCACTGACCCCTCTTACAGTGTGCAAGATGATGGAAGGCCATGGAAAGATTAGACATGTGGCTGGGTGGAGTCTGAAGGTTACTTGGGACAAAACCATCATAAAATAGAGACTTTGCCTCTCAGATGTGAACCAGACACACTTTAGGGGAACACGTGAGCAGTGTGGTTTCTTTGGGATTCAATCATAGGAAGCCCAAGCCTTGGTAACGTTCATGAAAGTCTCCCAGAATCACTCTGGGCATCCTTACTATCCATGCAGGACCCTTTTTACTAGGATGGAGAAATCAGGAAAACCCTATTTCTTGATCTCTTTCCCCTATTTGACACCTCCACTTTGTTCCAGCAAAGTCCCTATGGAACAGGTTAGATACTAAGTCCATTTCATTCTAAAGAAGACTTCTAACCATTTAAAATCACCTTGGAGTTGATAGCTGTAGGCTGACAGTGGCTACCTGCACTCACGAATTTACAATGCTTGGAAAGGTGCTCAAGATAAAGGCTATGTTACCCACTTACTTGGGGCATCTGGTTCAGGGTCCCAAAAGGACAACTACAATTACAGCAATCGTGCGCTTCATAAAAAAGATTTCTATATTCTATATATTATCATCACATTCAGTAATCTCACATATTTTATTCCAACTATTAGCGCTTGATGTGATTACAAAGTAGTAAGACTTACCATTTTAATCATTATGCTGGCATTCATATATTTAAATAACATTATCTTTAAAAGTGAGTACCTTGGGAAGTTTTAAATAAATCCCAATGAGGTTGTTACTACTCAAAGGACTTTTAAAACTCTTCCTTGGGAATTATCTTTAGAGTTAAATTAATTCATGAGTCACAGAAGAAAATCAGTCCTATTACTTTTTAGTCCGAACCAATCTAATTTAGTAATACAGTGAAAGTTTTTGGAGCAAATAATTTCATTATCTGCAACTGGCTGGTACTGGCATTTTCCTGTCCTTGCTTGCAATTTCCCCAGGCAACTACAGATAACTGGGGTAGTGAATATAATGGAAGCATTTAAGTGTCACTACTGCTCTCTGTAATATTATCCCCAGTAAATTTATGTGGCCTCTTGTATGACTTTGAATAACATCATGGTGTAAGGAAAACGGGGACAAAAAGCTCTCAAATAAATTGTAAGGCTTCAGGTCCAAGGGCCATGTCTTCTCTCTTTCTAACCCCTGGCCCCCTAAACATTCACTCCCTAGGTCATTTAAGATAGTTTTATGCTCATAATAGGTGCTCAGTAAATATTCCCAATGCACTAGGTTGAAACCTCCCTTTCTATTTTTTTCTTCCAACTGAAACCTACATTTCTTAAAGAAAAGGACTCTGGTTTCTCCCCTGAATGGCTGGCTCGCCACCAAAGTAAACAGGATTTTCAGAACATTCTCCATTTTTTCAACCTGTCACACTGCTTTATAGCAGTCAAACCAAATCCTTGTACTGAGCTACTTTATTTTCAAAATCTCTGCAGAAATCACCTCCACTCCATGCTCAGCATCATGCTTTTCGGATTTAATTATGTTCACAGGTTCCGGTAAATCATTTCATCTCCTGGCTGTTCTTTTTGTGTAAGAGGAGGTTGCTTTTCCAGAGTGGGAAATAAGGCCCAGGGAGTAGACCGTAATTTTCCAGGTGTCAGTTTTCAAAAGCCCTTTAAAGAGAACCAGCCTTTTTGGCTTTGTCTTCTCTTTAATGGGGTTTTAAGGCTTCTATTACTTTGCAAATATCAGGTGCCCTGTATCTTACTGCTTTGATAATTTCCTCTTTCTCTGAATATTTATCTTCAGTTTATTTTTCCCAGATTCATTAATTAAAGTATTTTGTTTATTTGTTTTTAATTAATTACTGTTATTATTTTACAAATATTCCTTATTTCATTGATAACATTCCAAATTAGCGCCCCTTTAAAAAAATGTTCTCAAGTATCTCAGATCTTGGGTTTGGTATATTTGTATACTTTTCCCTTGTGCTAATGAAATGTTCATGACTTCCTAAACCACATATTTTCATAGCTGGATAGAAGAAGGAAGGAAACTCACATCATGTTCAGTGGAAATTTTTATGCATACTTATAAAGCAGGTAGCATTTATCTTTGTTTACAGATCAGCAGCTTAAGGCTCAGAGGTTAAGTGATTTGTCCAAAATCCCACAGCTAGGAAGTAGCAGTGTCAGAAGTCCAGTCACGACTGCCTGACTCAGAGTCCAAGCGCTTGGGCAGGCTTCTCAGAGGACCGCTCCTTTCAGTTTCATTTTTCAAATACTCCTCTCATTTGATGGAAGTTCTAGGAAAATCACTTGTGCTTTTTGAACCTCTTAGAAAAGATTATCATTACTGATTCCAAGAAGAAGATATATTGGTCAGGTTTAAGAGACAGGATCTTAAGGGCTAAAGGCACTCCAAGTTGTCATAAGTTTGTTGAGGATGCTACAAAAACAAGCAAAGTCTGAAACAACCCAAATCTGCAGGCAGTTGTCATAAAAGCTGCCAGTCAGGTACAGGAAGTATTTCTATTACCATTTTTATTTCTCTCAGTAATAATAACAATAGTAATAATAACAGTTACTATTATATATTATAGTATATAGTATATACTATACACTATATACTATATATACACTATCATATACATAGTATATAATGTATAGTATATACTATATAATATAATATTACTATTATTATTAATTTAGAACAGTCATACTAAGGAAGTAGGGTAAGACAAAGCTAAGCAAAATGTCAGCTTTCTGATGTTTATTAACAAAGGAGAGTGAAAAGTCCCTGTTCTGAGACTTTGGGTAAAGAGAGGAAAAAGGCTCTAGGAAAAGCCAGGAATAGAGACGAAGCCAGGAAGACAAATTATTTCCCTTTTCCTCCTCCAAAACATATACACACATGTCCACAAACTCCTTGCGCTGCTGGCTATGTCCTCCTTCACCGGAGACATTAACCAGAGAGTCTGGTTCCATGACAGAGTCTCTGCCACCCTGCTTCACTGTTTGGAACAGCCCACAATTTTTTCTTCTTTGAGAACCCCTTATGGCTTACAGAGTCCTAGAACACTTGCAAGCAATGTGCACATCTTGGTCACACCCAACCCCTGTAAAGGCAAGAGTCTAAATATAAATATTCCTAGTTTTGAAAATAAAGGGAAGAGCCTCAAGAGGTCCATGACTTTCACGTGGTGGGGCAGCTACTCTAGGCCCAGTTTTCTGACTATGCTCTTTCTACTTGTTTATACTTCTTGTTGCTGGAAATCTCTGGTCTTAAAATTTGTTTTTTTAATTAAAAAAATTGAGATAAACTTTATACACAGTGAAAACACAAATTTACATTTATACTTCAACGATTTGACAAATGCACACAGTGTCATCAACCCCCCAATTAGGATACAGAACATCTGATCTTCTTTAATTTATGGTAGCATAAAATCTAGGACCACTGAACAAGTCTATTAAAGGGAAAGAAAGCCATACCTAGGGAAATAAAACATATTTCAAAATTTTAAAGTAAAAACTCTAAAAGCTATATGCAAGGAAATACAACTTTGGGTACTTGCTATGCCTAACGTAAGGCCCTTTTGCCAGGAGGGAAGAGGGAAAAACAAGCTCGAGTGCTGAGTTTTCTAAGCTAGCTTTCTGTGATTTTCTCTCTGCTTCCTACCAGTTGATGAGCTTCTCTGCTCTGCATTACACTTGCATGGAAGACGCCTAGGAACATATGAGAATTAGATTTTCCCTTCATTTTTACTTTGGCTCTTGATTTTACTACACTATTAATATCACACTACAAAGCTCTCAGTGGCAGTTGGCTAATTAGTCTTATTCATATTGAAAAAGGACCATAATCCCATCTTAAACTTTGCACAGTGCAGCTCAGTGTTTTCTACTCAGATGATTCTCAACCATAACGTTATAATTACGCCATTTTCTCAGCAGCATCACCCAACTACTATAATTTCAAAGCTAAAGCTATGTTTATAGTGTACTAAAGAGAATGGAATTGTTTCATTTTAAGTGATTCATTTACCTCCTCTGTTGGTAACAGAAATGCATGATAATGGAAGAGTCATGGTTTAATATGCTTCTCTGAAGAACAATTTCAGATACCGAGAAGCCAAAAAAGAAAATAAAGCCCCAAAACCCCAATATGAGAAAGTATGGGAGACATGATTCCCAGTCTGGTTACCACAATGACTCCTCGTTTGAAAATCTAGGATGGGCAAGGGAATGGAGGTTAGCATGCTGGCGGCCACTGTGGGGTCTCAGGATGCCCTCAGTTTATCTGCCTTGTGGCAGGACATCCCCATGCACTTCAAGTCAGTTTGCAGGACTGACATCATGGCTCTGAGCCTGTAAGATAATGACTCATCTAAGCACAGGGAACTTCTGTCCTTCAGGACCATCCATTCCTTTATGGATGAAAGAGTGGATGGATATTTCATTCATATCGACTATGGGCTAGTTCCAGGTGCTAAGTACACAGCACGGAACAAAGCAGAAATCTCTGTTCTCCTGGAACTCTAATGTATTTTAGATCTGTCTTTTGCTTATTTACCCAGGTGAATAAAAAGAAAGCTTTTACTTTTTTTATTTCATTGACCTATAGTTGATTTACAAAATTGTGTTAGTTTCAGGTGTACAGCAAAGAGATTCAGTTATACATATATATATATATATATATATATATATACACACACATATGTATATTCTTTTTTCAGATTACAAGATATTGATTATAGCTCCCTATGCTATACAGTAAATCCTTGTTGTTTATTTTACACGTAGTGGTGTGTGTCTGTTAATCCCATACTCCTAATTTATCCCTCCAATCCCCCTTCCCCTTTGGTAACCATAAGTTTGTTTTCTATGTTTGTGAGTCTGTTTTTGTTTTGTAAGTAGATTCGTTTGTATTATTTTTTAGATTACACATATAAGTGATATCATATAATATTTGTCTTTCTCTGTCTGACTTCATTTAGTATGATAATCTCTTCGTTCACCCATGTTGTTGCAAACTGCAATATTTCATTCTTTTTTATGGCTGAGGAATATCTCATTGTGTGCGCGTGTGCACGTGCACGCATGCACACACGTGCACACACACACACACACACATCTTCTTTATCCATTCATCTGTTGATGGACACTTAGATTGCTTCCATGTCTTGGCTATTGTAAACAGTGCTGCTATGATCACTGGCGTGCATGTATCAGAAAGCTTTCACTTTTACTGTGGGTGATGTAGACTCACCCATATTAGCTTGCATGACAAAGTGCCGGTCCACTATAGACTGAAAGCCACCATTTTCTTGACATATGGGCATGTATTCGGTCTGGCAAAGAGAGGAATGATAAATGAGAGGAACAGCCTGGGGTTAGATGTGCTGGGTTCATTTGTAATCAGCTAAGAGAGAACACCCTCCAGCTCTCTGACATTGATGGGGTAGAGATTGATACTTCATCTCCAGTACACCTCTCACTGGCTTGCCTAAAGCCTCTGGTTGAAAATGTTTCATAAAACCTTGACATTCTTTGACTTTTCCTGCTCCATGGAATCTTAGGTGCAGGAGGAGTAGACGATAACATTGTGGGAAACCATAAAGGATGGCTTGGTGGGAAGACATGTCTAGGTACGTGTCTCATGTTTATATTTTAGGAATTACTTCTCAGGTGTATGGGGTTTCCTTTTCTTTTTAGAGCAAGCTAAATTATGAACGAATTTTGATAGCTTTTAGGCCAACAAGCAGATGCCTATGGTGCAAATGATTCCTCTCCTGGGTTCTGAGACATCCAACGGCTGAGCCCAAGCCTCTTAGAAATCAGTCAGCAACGCTAAGGGAACTGAACAGTCTTTGAAACGAAATTCCATTATTTCTGGTTATCACTTAGATTTCCTTCTATTTATATGAGCTTGAATGACTATGCTACCTGCAGCGCTCTCAGCCTCTAAGCCCCTGACCTAGGACAGCAGGGCAGGAGTGGAGAGGAAGTAGGCCGAGTGGCATGGACAAGGACAGGGGTGGCCATATTGCCAACATTTCCTGTAGGCTTGAAAATGGCAAGCCTTAAAGTTGGACCTTCAAGAACAGATAGCTGGAAAGTAGAAATAAGAAAAAGCCTGCATTTAGAAAATTGCAGCTAACTGGTTCCCTCTTCTGTCCTCTCTTTTTGGTTTGTGATTTAATCAAAAGCCTATTGATTTTCTTTCTTTCTTGGTTTAGGAGCGGTAAGAGGCTAATCCAAGGCGGCAGAATGTAAATACTCCATTGTCACATCATCTTGGAATCTCTACAGGGACACAGCACTGTTCACTATAATGTGACTTCAGTTCTAGGAAATTGCTTGCACCAACGTTAGACCTATAGCAGAGCTTGTGTGCAAGCAAATTCATCATGGTAGGTAACAGCAGCGATGAAATCTTCAGCCCAAATTGAGTTCAAATATGACCAGAGCCATAGTCTTAAATTCTAGACAAGTTGTTTTCCTTGCCACTTGAAAACAGGGTATCATCTTTCAACATGAACCGTTCAGGACCACACACTTCAACACAACTCATGTCTAGTTAGCTAGAACTCCACATTTTCTGGTTTTCCCATAGCAATTTTCTAAACTAATGTGTTCATATAAAGACTTTTCCACTTTTCATAGATGGAATTCTGGTCACCAGTAAAGCTAATTCATGGTTTCCACTGTGGATGTGAATTGTGTTTTCTTGGGGGTGGGGACTGAGATCATCTGTTCATGATGGATTACTCTACATTTATTATGGAATTTGCACAGTTTAATGAACCACTATATGTGCCCCACCCAGCTTCAACAATTATCAGCATTTGGCCTATCCTGTTTTGCATTTTCTTAACCTGTTTTTATTTTAATCATCTGCTTTTACCCGTAACTACCTACCTATGTATCTTTAAAAGCTAAGGACTCTCTCATTTAAAACAATAATCCAATATCACACCTAATAAATGAATGATGATCCCTAAATATCATCTAATATCCAGTCGATGCTCAAATTTCCCAAAACATCTCAAAAATTTTCTTTTGGCTATTTGTTTGAATCAGGATACAAACTAGGTCCATGCAATGTCTCAAGTCTGTCCAAATCCGTGATACTTCCTTTCTCTTTTTTAAAATTACATCGTTGTTTTGGTTGAAGATAGTTTCCTTTAGCTTACTGAATTCTTAAAGAGTGATTTAAAATATCCCTCTTGACCTGTTATTCCCTATAAACTGGCAGAAGACCCAGAGGCTTAATTTGATTCTGTTCACCTCTCATGGAAAGAATCTGTCATGGGTAGCTGTGAACTCCTGTATCAGGGACATATTATGTCATACGATGACAAGACTGATCTGTGTTCAAAACGTTGTCAGCCTGATTCACCTAGAATACAGCATACCTACATATTTTTATCATTCACTGATGAGCTTGTCTAAATCACTATGTCATTAGGGCTTCTAAACTGGGGATTTCTCTAATCCTGCCATTTCATCTGCATTTATTAGCTAAGTATGTCTGTATAAAGAACAATAACAAGCAAAAGAAAACAACTTTCCTTCACCCTGAAATGCAATTCATACAAAAATTCAAGGTAATTGCTTGATTATTTCCCTGATGTATCAGTTTTTATAATAATGAGTAGAGGTCCTAGTAACCTCCAAAGGTGACCATTTTTAAAAAAGTATCATTATGAACTTACTGATGTCATTCATGTTTTGATGCCATTTTTAAGGGACTGTAATGATAAGAATAGAAATGATGAAGTAATTTCGTCTTTTTTCAGCTATTCTGAGCTTTTTTCAGAAAAAAAAAAGCATACTGTGTAATCTTGGCTACCTTTCCCCTTTCCATTCCCCTTTTCTCCACTCTATCACCCTACTATTTTACCAGGCTCCTTCCATAAAAATGGCTGAAAGCAAGACTCAAGACTAGATGACTTCTAAAAATCCATGCACATATACCAATTGTCTAGGGAAACCCCTTTGGATATTTAACGAAGGATTCACACATACTCGGGGAAGGGTCAGTACAGACATCGATAATCTAAATGTTTGAACGCTGTGGTAGACTCACGTGCTAGACCCACGCCATGCCCTCAGCATTGAGCACAGCTGCAGAAGTGCCACAATCACTAGCCACCTGTGCTCCTTTGAACATTAGTGGCCACTGGGGTAGCAATAGGTAATCCCTTGAAAAGAAGTTCCCTGGTCAACTATTTTCAGAAAGTGCTATGGTTCTTTTATTTCTCTTGGATATTCACAATGCACCCAAACAGATTAGAGACTCTGAGTGGTTCTGTGATAAAGAATCCTGTTTAACTTTGCATGTTCCAGCATTTCCCAAGCACTGGAGACATGGTAGGCTAAAAAGTTAAGGTCAGAGTTCTTTGCAGGGGTGTGTGAAGAATATTTGTGGAGGAAATTAAAAAAAAAACTTATGTACAACTATTTCGTATAAAATAAACAATAAGGTCCTACTGTATAGCACAGGGAACTATATTCAATATCTTGTAATAACCTATAGTGGAAAAGAATCCGAAAAAGAATATCTCTCTATCTATCTATCATCTATCTCTGAATCACTTTGCTGTACACCAGAAACTAACACAATATTGTAAATCAACCATACTTCAATTTAAAAAATACATATCTGTAGTGGGTTAAATTATATTCTCCAAATATATGCCCAAGTCCTAACCTCTGGTACCTCTGAATGTGCCCTTAGTTGGAAAAACGGTCTTTGCAGATGTAATTAAGGTAAGGATCTCAAGATGAGGTTATCCTGGATTAGGGCTCTAAATTCAATGATGGGTGCCCTTATGAGAGAAAGAAAAAAGAAAGGAAGAACAGACATAGAGACACAGGGAGAAGGCAATGTGAAAATGGAGATAGGGATTGAAGTGTTAAATCTACAAACCAAGGAACACCAACGATTGCTAGCAGTTTCCAGAAGCTAGGAGAGAAACAGGAACAAATTCTCTCTCAGAGCATCCAGAAGGAATCAACACTAACGTCACCTTGATTTTTGACTTCTGGCTTCCATAACTGTGATAGATTAAATTTCTGTTGTTTTAAGCCACTAGGATTATGGTAATTTGCTACATAGCAGTCCTAGGAAATGAATACAATATGCCTGAATCAATGAAGATTGATTCAGTAGATCTGAGGGAGATGGCATTTGTATTTACTGAAAATGCCCACAGATGATTCTGATGGGCATATACACCAAGAACCACCACTTTAGGATCTTTGGGGTTGACCTGGTTATATTGACATCCTATAGGATTTAGGCTCTTGCTGTGACTCTGGATGGACCAATAAAGCCTCCTGCCCTTTACCTCCAAGTCTGTTTTTCAGAGAAAGTAGTCCTAAAGAAAATGCTTTTGGGTTATCCCTTAAGTAGTAATTGGAAATAGTTTTTTATAGGTGGTGATGATGGTCAAGGCTATGTGAGTAGAAGGAAGTAATTATGGGTTCAAAGGGAAGAGGGGAAAATCAGCGCTTGTCAAATTAGCCACATGGATCTCACTTGAAGGGAGCTTTCATTTTGCAGCCTGAACAAGGCTGAGCTTCCTTTCTTTTGGTACCTTGAGAAATCTTGGTCTCCTACGACTTCAAATCATTCTAATTCACTTCTAATCTTCTGGACTCAGTTTCCTTCCTTTCCTCAGCTGCCTGAGAAGGCTGCTTCTTTCATCCCCAGCTTCTATTCAACTGAAAACATCTTTCTTTTCCCAGTTGTTCTCATTTTAGTGCCTAGCCTCCCTGGATGTTTTTGATGTACTTCTTCCCTCTTAGTCTCTGGTTTCTCCAAAAGGAGTGGGGGGGGGGTCCTATGCTAATGAACTCAGTCTTTGCCTGACACTTTGCCTCACCCTGAATTCCTTCTGTGCTGAGACAAAAGAACCTGAGCTTCAGTAAGTCCTGACACCAGGCTATCCACATCCTGGTGAAATTCGTTGGGAAGCAAGTTAATATGGACTCTGATTATGCTCCAACGGCTTAAAAAAAAATACACAGTCTTCTCTAGAAAACGTAAAGGCACAGTGCTAGGAGTCTGTGCTGATCTGAAGCCTTTTTTTGAAGCAGATGCTACCTTACTAGAACCAATTGAGCAGGATGTAAATTAAGGTCAAAGCTGTCCACATTACACCAGAGACCTCCTGGCCCCACGGAATATCAATTGGCGAGAGCTCTCCCAGAGATCTCCGTCTCAACGCTAAGACCCAGCTTAACTCAATGACCAGCAAGCTCCAGGGCTGGACACCCCATGCCAAACAACTAGCAAGACAGGAACACAACCCCACCCATTAGCAGAGAGGATGCCTAAAATCATAATAAGGTCACAGACAACCCAAAACACACCACCAGATGCGGTCCTGCCCACCAGAAAGACAAGATCCAGCCTCATCCACCAGAACACAGGCACCACTCTCTTCCACCAGGAAGCCTACACAAGCCACTGAACCAACCTTACCCACTGGGGGCAGACACCAAAAACAACAGGAACTATGAACCTGCAGCCTGGGAAAAGGAGCCCCGAAACACAGTAAGTTAAGCAAAATGAGAAGAAAGATAAATATACAGCAGATGACGGAGCAAGGTAAAAACCCACCAGGCCAAACAAATAAAGAGGAAATAGGCAGTCTATCTGAAAAAGAATCCAGAGAAGTGATAGTAAAGAGATCCAAATTCTTGGAAATAGAATGAAGAAAATGCAAGAGACATTTAACAAGGACCTAGAAGAACTAAAGAGCAAACAAACAATGATGAACAGTACAATAAATGAAATTAAAAATTCTCTAGAAGTAATCAATAGCAGAATAACTGAGGCAGAAGATGGATAAGAATGGAAGATAAAATAGTGGAAATAACTAGCGCAGAGCAGAAGAAAGAAGAAAGAATGAAAAGAATTGAGGATATTCTCAGAAACCTCTGGGAAAATGTTAAATGCACCAACATTCGAATTATAGGGGTCCCAGAAGAGGAAGAGAAAAAGAAAGGGACTGAGAAAATATTTGACGAGATTATTGTTGAAAACTTCCCTAATATGGGAAAGGAAATAATCATTCAAGTCCAAGAAGCGCAGAGTCCCATACAAGATAAATCCAAGAAGAAACATGCCAAGACACATATTAATCAAAATATCAAAAATTAAATCCAAAGAAAAAATATTAAAAGCAGCAAGGGAAAAGCAACAAATGACATACAAGGGAATCCCCGTAAGGTTAACAGCTGATCTTTCAGCAGAAACTCTGCAAGCCAGAAGGGAGTGGGAGGACATATTTAAAGTGATGAAGGAGAAAAACCTACAACCAAGATTACTCTACCCAGCAAGGATCTCATTCAGATTTGACGGAGAAATGAAAACCTTTACAGACAAGCAAAGGCTAAGAATTCAGCACCACCAAACCAGCCTTACAACAAATGCTAAAGGAACTTCTCTAGGCAGGAAACACAAAAGAAGGAAAAGACCTACAAAAACAAACTCAAAACAATTAAGAAAATGGTAATAGGAACATACATATCGATAATTACCTTAAAGGTAAATGGATTAAATGCTCCAACCAAAAGACACAGATTGGCTGAATGGATACAAAAACAAGACCCATATATGCTGTCTACAAGAGACCCACTTCAGACCTAGGGACACATACAGACTGAAAGTGAGGGGATGGGAAAAGATATTCCATGCAAAGGGAAATCAAAAGAAAGCTGGAGTAGCAATTCTCATATCAGACAAAAAAGACTTTAAAATAAAGAATATTACAAGTGACAAGGAAGGACACTACATAATGATTAAGGGATCAATCCAAGAAGAAGATATAACAATTGTAAATATTTAGGCACCCAACATAGGAGCACCTCAGTACATAAGGCAAATGCTAACAGCCATAAAAGGGGAAATCGACAGTAACACCATAATAGTAGGGGACTTCAACATCCCACTTTCACCAATGGACAGATCATCCAAAATGAAAATAAATAAGGAAACACAAGCTTTAAATGACACATTAAAAAGTACCTTTTCCAACCACGAGGCTATAAGACTAGATATCAATTACAGGAAAAAAAACTGTAAAAAATGCAAACACATGGAGGCTAAACAACACGCTACTAAATAACCAAGAGATCACTGAAGAAATCAAAGAGGAAATAAAAAAATACATAGAAAAAATGACAATGAAAACACGATGACCCAAAACCTATGGGATGCAGCAAAAGCAGTTCTAAGAGGGAAGTTTATAGCAATACAATCCAACCTCAAGAAAAAAGAAAAATCTCAAATAAACAACCTAACCTTACACCTAAAGCAATTAGAGGAAGAAGAACAAAAACACCCCAAGTTAGCAGAAGGAAATAAATCATAAACATCAGAGCAGAAATAAATGAACAAGAAATGAAGGAAACAATAGCAAAGATCAATAAAACTAAAAGCTGGTTCTTTGAGAAGATCAATAAAATTGATAACCCATTAGCCAGACTCATCAAGAAAAAAAGGGAGAAGACTCAAATCAACAGAATTAGAAATGAAAAAGGAGAAGTAACAACAGACACTGCAGAAATACAAAAGATCATGAGAGATTACTACAAGCAACTATATGCCAATAAAATGGACAATCTGGAAGAAATGGACAAATTCTTAGAAATGCACAACCTTCCAAGACTGAACCAGGAAGAAACAGAAAATATAAACATACCAATCACAAGCATTGAAATTGAAACTGTGATTAAAAATCTTCCAACAAAGGACCAGGACCAGAGGATTCACAGGTGAATTCTATCAAACATTTAGATAAAAGCTAACAACTATCCTCTCAAACTCTTCCAAAATATAGTAGAGGGAGGAACACTAAACTCGCTCTACGAGGCCACCATCACTCTGATACCAAAACCAGAAGAAGATGTCACAAAAAAAGAAAACTATAGGCCAATATCACTGATGAACACAGATGCAAAAATCCTCTACAAAATACTAGCAAACAGAATCCAGCACCACACTAAAAGGATCATACACCACGATCAAGTGGGGTTTATCCCAGGAATGCAAGGATTCTTCAATATATGCAAATCAATCAATGTGATACACCATATTAACAAACTGAAGGATAAAAACCATGTGATAATCTCAATAGATGCAGAAAAAGCTTTTGACAAAATTCAACACCCATTTATGATAAAAACTCTCCAGAAAGTAGGCACAGAGGGAACTTACCTCAACATAATAAAGGCCATATATGACAAACCCACAGCCAACATCGTTCTCAGTGGTGAAAAACTGAAACCATTTCCACTAAGATCAGGAACAAGACAAGGTTGCCCACTCTCACCACTCTTAATCAACATAGTTTTGGAAGTTTTAGCCACAGCAATCAGAGATGAAAAAGAAATAAAAGGAATCCAAATCGGAAAAGAAGAAGGAAAGCTGTCACTCTTTGCAGATGACATGATACTATACGTAGAGAATCCTAAAGATGCTACCAGAACACTACTAGAGCTAATCAATGAGTTTGGTAAAGTTTTAGGATACAAAATTAATGCAGAGAAATCTCTTGCATTCCTATACACTAATAATGAAAAATCTGAAAGAGAAATTAAGGAAACACTCCCATTTACCACTGCAACAGAAAGAATAAAATACCTAGGAATAAACCTACTTAAGGAGACCAAAGACCTGTATGCAGAAAAGTATAAGACACTGATGAAAGAAATTAAAGATGATACAAACAGATGGAGAGATATACCATGCTCTTGGATTGGAAGAATCAACATTGTGAAGATGATTCTACTACCCAAAGCAATCTACAGATTCAATGCAATTCCTATCAAATTACCAGTGGAATTTTTTACAGAACTAGAACAAAAAAATCTTAATATTTGTATGGAGACACAAAAGACCCCGAATAGCCAAAGCAGTATTGAGGGAAAAAAATGGAGCTGGAGGAATCATACTCCCTGACTTCAGACTATACTACAAAGCTACAGTAATCAAGACAATATGGTACTGGCACAAAAACAGAAATATCAATCAATGGAACAAGATAGAAAGCCCAGAGATAAACCCATGCACCCATGGTCAACTAATCTATGACAAAGGAGGCAAGGATATACAATGGAGAAACGACAATCTCTTCAATGAGTGGTGCTGGGAAAACTGGACAGCTACATGTAAAAGAATGGAATTAGAACACTCCCTAACACCATACACAAAAACAAACTCAAAATTGATTAAAGACCTAAATGTAAGGCCAGACCAGACACTATAAAACTCTTAGAGGAAAACAAAGGCAGAACCCTCTTTGACATAAATCACAGCAAGATCCTTTTTGACCCACCTCCTAGAGAAATGGAAATAAAAAGAAAAATAAACAAATGGGACCTAATGAAGCTTAAAAGCTTTTGCAAAGCAAAGGAAACCATAAACAAGACAAAAAGACAACCCTCAGAATGGGAGAAACTATTTGCAAGTGAAGCAACTGACAAGGGATTAATCTCCAAAATATACAAGCAGATCATGCAGCTCAACATCAAAAAAACAAACAAGCCAATTGAAAAATGGGCAGAAGACCTAAGTAGTCATTTCTCCAAAGAAGATAAACAGATTGCCAACAAACACATGAAAGGATACTCAACATCACTAATCACTAGAGAAATGCAAATCAAAACTACAATGAGGTATCACCTCACATCAGTCAGAATGGCCATCATCAAAAAATCTACAAACAGTAAATGCTGAGAGGGTGTGGAGAAAAGGGAACCTTCTTGCACCATTGGTGGGAATGTAAATTGCTACAGCCAATATGGAGAACAGTACGGATGTTCCTTAAAAAACTAAAAATAGAACTACCATATGACCCGGCAATCCCACTACTGGGCACGTACCCTGAGAAAACCATAATTCAAAAAAGTCATGTACCACAATGTTCACTGCAGCTGTATTTACAATAGCCAGGACATGGAAGCAACCTAAGTGTCCATCAACAGATGAATGGATAAAGAAGATGTGACACATATATACAATGGAATATTACTCAGCTATAAAAAGAAATGAAATTGAGTTATTTGTAGTGAGGTGGATGGACCTAGAGTCTGTCATACAGAGTGAAGTAAGTCAGAAAGAGAAAAACAAATACCATATGCTAACACATATATAGGGAATCTAAAAAAAAAAAAAAGGTTGTGAAGAACCTAGGAGCAGGACAGGAATAAAGACACAGACGTAGAGAATTGACTTGAGGATGTGGGGAGGGGGAAGGGTAAGCTGGGACGAAGTGAGAGAGTGGCATGGACATATATACACTACCAAAAGTAAAATAGATAGCTAGTGGAAAGCAGCTACATAGCACAGGGAGATGAGCTTGGTGCTTTGGGACTACCTAGAGGGGTAGGAAAGGGAGGGTGGGAGGGAGATGCAAGAGGGAAGAGATATGGGGACATATGTATGTGTATAACTGAATCACTTTGTTATACAGCAGCAACTAACACAACAAAGTAAAGTAATTATACTCCAATAAAGATGTAAAAAAAGAAAAAAAAAAGGAGTGGGGGATATCTCTCTAGTCCTTTCAAATCTAATGACTAATAAATAAGGCACCTGCTCTTAAAAATACCTCCGCAAGGAGAGGTTTGCGAGACAGGAACGAGTTGGTGTATGCTCCTCTGGTTTTCTGGTTTGACAACTTCTCACATTGAGGCTGACTAGACCCTAGGAGGTTATTTACTCATGGTTTAACCAAGATTATCCAGTCAAAAACTAAATTTGGTGGAAGGTACCAAAGAAAAATTTCAGAACTTTTGCCCTAGCTGGTTCTTCACCCAGGAAGTGGTGAAGTGTGGTGAAGGGGAAGACAGAGGGTAGGGGTGGTGAGGGCAGGATGAGATGGTGAAGGAGGCATTCCTTCACCGTACAAACCGCAAAGCTCCTGACCCAGCTCTAGGAGCCAGCCACAGTTCACCTACAACCCAAGTCAAACAGGCTGTCACAGCCTAGATGTGTACTTAACCACTAGTTAATATATTATTTGTTGCGGCTGTTACACTCGATTTGGAGAGCCTCCTTACAGCCGAACTTCTGAAGCAAAAACAAATTTCAAGTTAGGGACTCCAGGGCCTTATAAATGTATACATATAAAAGAATCCTAGCAATAAAACAGTACTCGATTATTGCCAAATGACTCCCCAGGCACTAAATGTTCTAAAAGCTCAGAGAAGGAAGCTTGGGTCTGAGTTTAGTTCAGTAGGGGGTAAAGTTGCCCTTTGGAAAAGTAGAAAAAGTTTGTTTTAATGGCACACCTTTTAGCTGTCTATACAGCTTCATTGCTTCTATAGCTAAGGACAGTCTTTTTCAGGGGAAAGAGGAAGGAAAGGGAACAACATTCTACTAGGTGCCAAGTACTGTGGTAAACATTTGATCTAATGCTGCCTCAGGACAGCCCTGAGGCAAGACAGTGAAGCAATGAAGTCAGCCTCCAGGCTGCTCCTTCCCCCTCTTGCCCACCACCTCCTCGTTGTGACGTCCATCTTTCTTGCCTGGTACCCATGTCTCATCCTCTGGACATCTGGAGTCTGGCAAGCCTCTCAGTCCCTCCCTTTCAGTAAGTGCTTTCTGCTTCCTCAGCTCTAAAGGGCCAGCCTGACCTATATTCCAGGTTGATGTGCTTATAGCAGAACATGAAAGCAGGGCTTCTCAAACAAGTGTCTTTTGGGATACGAAATTAAGTTGTGTTCTTTTTGCAGAGATAAGTGACAATGAAAAGAAATATCTCCAACATTAAAATTTATTTTTTAAATCAATTTTTCTCAAACTGGCCTGTACAGGCATTCTCTGGAGTCTGTGAGAATTTTACTTCCTTAAAAAATAAATTACTCAAAATAGAGCTACCATATGATCCAGCAATCCCGCTCCTGGGAATATATCCAGAGAAAACCATAATTTGAGAAGATACATGTACCCCAATCTTCACTGCAGCACTATTTACAATAGCCAGGACATGGAAGCAACCTAAACGTCCATCGACGGAGGAATGGATAAAGAAGATGTGGTACAAATATACAATGGAATAGTACTCAGCTATAAAAAAGCACAAAATAATGTCATTTGCAATGACATGAATGGACTTAGAGATTGTCATACTGAGTGAAGTAAGTCAGCCAGAGAAAGACAAATATCATATGATATTGCTTATATGTGGAATCTAAAAAAATGGTACAAATGAACCTATTTACAAAACAGAAATAGAATCACAGATGTAGAAAATGAACTTATGGTTACCAAGGGGGAAAGGGGGAGGGGAGGGATAAATTGGGAGATTGGGATTGACATAATACATTACTATATATAAAACAGGTAACTAATAAGAACCTACTGTATAGCACAGGGAATTCTGCTCAATACTCTGTAATGACCTATATGGAGATAGAATCTAAAAAAGAGTGGATATATGTATATGTATAACTGACTCACTTTGCTGTACAGCAGAAACTAACACAACATTGTAAGTCAACTATACTGCAATAAAAATTAATTAAAAAATATACTACTCCAATATGAGATATATTCTACTAGATCCAGCATCCTTCTTATCCTCCCAGAAAATATACACAGGAGATAAGCTCTGGTGAGTGGGGTGAGGACGTGGGTAGGATGCTTCCAGCAACCCAGGCTACTACTACTTTTTCAGGAGGAGTAATAGCAGTAGTAGCAGCAGCAATAGTAAAAATAATAAAGTATCTAATATTTATTCCTTACCTACTTTGTGCCAGGAATTTTCCTATGTACCTATCTGCTCCTCACAATGACCATTTGAGATAGATGTTAATATCTCCACTGACAAATGGATAAATCAGAGTTCACAGCATGTCAGCTGTATGCCAGGTACACACACACAGGACCAACTCAGGGTCTCCAGCTCCCCAGGCTCCAAAGTGCTCATCCCACAGCCTGGGACACCAACTGAAACCAATAACAGAATTTGCCACAATCACTAGTGGCTGATAAGAACAAACACCTCCAATACTTTTGTAGGACCTTCTTGTCTGCTTTTCCCCACGAGAAAGAAAAATGGCAGAAGAGGAAATGCATCTGCTGCTCTCAGATTCAGGAAACAATTCTCCTCAGTATTGGTCTTAGTGTTGTGGAGAGGATGTCAAACTCAAACACCATGAAATCTAAGCTAACGCCTCCCCCTCCACTTCCCTTCTGCATTTGCTCTCAAGTCATTCCCGGAACTCATGTGGCATTCATTTAACCAATAGTAAGCCCCCATTTTGTATCAGGCCCTGTTTATGTTGTGGAGGAAAGGAGCAGAGCATATAAAGATGAGGGAAGTTCCTTCCCTCTGAGAACTTACAACTGAAGGGAAGCTACCATATGTACACAAGCCACTTGACTTCAGTGCAAAAGATGCACAACTTCAAACGCTTTTGGAATTCAGAAAAAGAAGAGCTTCTGTCGCAGTGAGGATGCTATCCAGGTGTTTCTCCATTTCCCCGGGGTTTGCTTGGCAGGAGCTTCGCAGTGACAGGTGCACAGACCCACTCCTGCAAATATTTGCTCTCCAATGAATCCAAATTTGTAGTGTTAAAATTCTATTTACTAAGGAATATTAAGTGAGAAAAAAGAAGAGCTAAAGGCTGCTTTTCCATAACATATGAAAATGAAAGTACAACCTGTAGCAGTAAAGACATGAATGTTACTTGAGAACATGTTGAGGATACACAAAGGCCATTCATCTGAACGGTAACATCTACTACAATGTTGTGAGGTTTCTGGTCTACGATTCTTTCACGGTGCACAACTTCCTGAAAGGAGAGTCTTCTGTCTTTATTCTTCAGCATGAATTCAGTGGCAGCAGTGGTTTATGGATGATCCACAAACCTGTAAAGTCAAGTCTGCCCTCAAACTGGAGCTGTGTGTTACACCGACTGTAACTCTTCATAAGATGAATATTATGTGATAATGATGACATATCTCAGACAGTCCAGTTGCAAATTATTGCCCATTCAATGCATCACCAAGCATTTACAGATGCTCAGCTTTCATTTGGTGGAATACCAATAATAATAAAAATGTACAAGTCCACACCGATTAGCAGATACTGTTAATCTTACTTTGCAATAGTGTATTTCAGAAGAGTTGACTGTGAAGGAAATTCATAAAGTGAATCCTGAATTCTCATTTATGTCAGTTACCAACTGAAAATAATTTTCGATAGGAGATTAAAAGATAACAACCAATACAAACATGATGACTAGTTCCATAAAATACCTTTTTATAGAAACAATCTTTTTCTGTTTATAACAGGGGTTGACATACTTTTTCTTCAAGGGCCAGATAGTAAATATTTCAGGCTTGCGGACCTATGTTTTAGCTACCCAACTCTGACATTGTATCCCCAAAGCAGTCATAAACAATCTGAAACAAATAGATCTGGTTGTGTTGCAATAAAACTTTACTTACAAAACGACTGAGGACAACAGTTTGCCAACCCCTGGTTCAAATAATTGTTGACCTTAAAAAAAAGTAGCTGATTTTGTATCGTATATTGTGAATTGCATGCAAATCAATTTCCTATAAATTATATATATTTAAAAGCCCTTTGAAAGTTGTATAATCTATTTTCTAAGTGATAAGTTCTTTATTTAGTAATTCGTCATCTCTTATTTTTGGTTTAAATATATATTGCATATATTTGCCATAAGGCACACTATTATTTGAACTTCTACTCAGTGGTACCTATGTTTGAATTCCATAAATCTTTTTATAAATATGGTGTGTAGTCTGCTTTCTCAGTGCATAGATTAATCTGTATTAAAATCAGGGCCCACCCGTATGATGAATTCAAGGTTTTTTCCTTAGTGCAAAAGTGCACATTATCTGAAAAACTGTGCATCACAAGTTGGAGCTGGTATGAACAAAGGCCTTTCTGGAATGACTGACAGAGCCCAGCCTCTGTCTCTCCCTAGAGAGGCTTCTGTGCACAGAAGCCAGAGTTCTCTTGAGAGCAGTGATTACAGAGTTGGTTTTGAAGCTGTAGAACTAAGCAAGTCGTCAGGGCTGCAGTCTGGAACTCAAAGGTCACAGTCAACTTTGGGATGCTTTAACTTTCCAGTCACTAAAAAGAGTTCACCACCCACTGGGGTCACCTAGGGTGAAAGAATGTTTGTCTTGGATTTCACCCCTGAAAAATGTGTGTTATGCTTTGGAAGAGAAACCATACTAGGAATGGGTATGTAGAGTACACACAGGCCCACTGGAATTTTTAGAGAGATGCTTAATCAAAAAAAAATGTTACTTCTACAGTCAAGGCTTTCCGAGGCATATGCCCACAGATTTCTAACTCTTTTCTTACTGTTTGGGTTCCAGAATAAACAGACAACCTTGATATATGTTGACAATCAGAAAGGACCTGCAGGGGCTTGAGGAGGCTGACCTTGAGCTGTGGTTTCACTCCCCCTCTAGACGTTCACTGACGCTGGTCTGAGCGCGTGCACAGAGAACAGGTCTCTCGTAAACTCAGTGGGAAATATCTACTCACCACTGATTATGGCTCAGCAAATTGCTGGGAGTTGAGGAGGATAAAAAAGTCAAGACCTAATATTTATCTTACAAAGAATCCTTACCTCCCAACAATTATATGTGAAAGCAGGGAGCGTATAATGAAGCACTACCACTGGGAAACTAATAGCAGGCATTATCTGAGTATTTCAGCCTGGAAAAAGTCACTATCAAGTCCCTATTTTGAGATAACTAAACACTGTTATTTGAATTATCAATAACATGCATTATCTACACTTTATTTTGCTCATCTAGGAGCAGATACAAAGCATCGCATGGACGGTACCTTCTTTACTCTCTTGTTGGTCTGTCAAAGAGACTTGGGAAAGCTGTTTTGTCTCTACCTCTGTTTCTTCTTCTATAAAGTGCATAAGTCTACCGGCCTCCCTCCAACCTCAGAGAAGCAAGGAAGGGGGATAAATAGCCTTTCAGGATGCTTGGCATTATCAGGATATTAGTGCTATCTGTGAGTCAGGATGGGCTACCACTAGTTTGGGTGCAAGAGGGAGCCAACATAAACACCGTTTCCTTAAAAGGGATCATAATAATCTGTGTTTACTTACTGAATCATTTGCTGAGTTGTTTATAAACAGCAGACTGTAAAGAATTCAATGTCAGCTTCGATGTCAGAGTCCAATGCTGCTCTCTAATGCGTGTCCAAAGCTCAAGTTCTTTGTAACCAATAAAGGCTGCACATTCTCTCTGAGATACCATTCCTGCACGGACACACTTCCCTTATATTGTGTTTCTTTTACGTGTACTGTCAGCTTGTGCTTATTGTAGCTGTATTGTCAGTTAATAAGCCCTTAAGGTTGAAAATATCTGATGAAAAAGAATGATTAAAGCTGAGAGGGTCATTCGGCTCTTACAGGGGCAGGGATGGGTCACAGGCAGGAGTGGGGGTACTATTCCCTTGGCAGCTGAAGTGCCCACAGGATAGCACAGCGATGACACAGAAACATCCTGGGACACACCCCAAGACTAGACCATGACACTGGTCCCATGACCTGAAGCTAAGGTTCTGTGGAAGGCTTTTGGGAAAGACTGTAAGTATATTAGTAATGGACGAGAGAAATGTCTCCTCCTGCATATTTTAATCTCTCTCCTTTCATAAATGACTGCCGGAGGACATAAAGGTACTCTATGGTAGCCAAAGAATACTTAAGACACTGGGGGGGAAACTTGGCTTCTATTTTTTGAATTTTTTTCGTGTGCGTGCAAAATCCACTGACTGTTTGTTAAACACTCGGCATTTGCCAGGTCCTTACCAGGTACCGTAAGATACAAGGATGTAAAAGACATAGCCCTTATCCTTAGGAATAGTACAGTCTATTAGAGGGAATAGAAAGCACATAAAAGTCTCCATTAGGTTGAAACAAATGACATTATGATATGATGGTCCAAAATAGAGTTGAATATGGGAAATTTCATACAGTTCAATTCTAATTCTTGTTGGAATATAAATAAGAGCCACAAGAGAATACAATAAACACCATGGGACCAGGTACTATCCTAACTACTTTAAATGTATCAACACTTGTAATTCTCACCACAATTTTATGAGGTAGGTACTATTAGCATCTTTATTTTAGAAGTAAAACAAAACAAAACAGAACTAGGTACAGAGAGGTCATGAAACTTACATAAGATCATGCAGGAAGTAAGTACTAGAACTGGGACTTGAACCAAAGCTGTCTTGCTGCAGAGGCTGAGTTCTTCAAGTACTGTGCTATATACTACCTCTCCTAGAGAGGGAGAAAGAAAGGGCTTCAGAGATTCTAAGATGGAAGTGTGAATCCTCTTGGAGGAACTGGGAAAAGCTCTGTGGATAAGGCAATATTTGGAGTATGCCTTAAAGACAAAATCCTTGAAGGACTTTTCCCACCTGGGAGGTAAGAAGAGGGAATTTCTGACAAAGGGGTCATTATGAATGGCTATAATGAAGCAAGAATTCAGAGGACACAAACATGGGTGTACATAGTACATAAGCGAGATGAGGCTAGAAAGGTACATAGGATCCATGTTGTGGGCCTTCTTAAATGCCAGAGAGATGAGTTTATTCATAATTTAGGAAACAGTGGGGAGCCACTGAAGGTGATGGGGCAGAAGAATCACTGGATCAAAGGTAGGCAAGAATGAATGTGGAAGCAGAGGGTAGGATGGCTGGGGATAGGGAAAAAATAGGAGGTAGGGAAGAAAAATTAGGGGGCTAGGACAGGAGTCCAGCTAAGAATGTACAGTAAGGACCCCAACAAGCAAAATGACAGTTACTATATTAAATTTTTGTCTCCTATAAGTGTCTTTATTGAAAAGTAACTCACCATTGTAAAGGAAGTTGTTGAACTTATAAAAATTGAAGCAATTCATTTCTGTGCCCATCTAATATGATAATCTTTTGGGATTCTTTCAAAACTGCATTCTGACCTCAGTCATGGATGTTTATGTTCAGGACGCCTGTTTTCATAAAATCTTGGACTAATTTATGCTCCAGATGCCAGTCAATGAAACTTCAGTAGTTTTCTCCAGTTGGATATTCATTTTATTTTGAGGTGGAAATGCCACTGATCACACAATTTACACTTTCATAGTAATACGTGACAAATTCAGTGAAAAGGTGTGGCTTTAAAAAAAGGACAGGAAAAATCCCCCTCAGAACGATGTGCAATCTTTTAATAATTTCTCTATGTGTTTAATAAGTCTTAAGTATTTGGCCCATACGATCATCAAATCCTCTGCCAAAAACCAACTGTGAGAGAGACATGAAATTACTGGGAAAACACAAAGCACATGGGACCACAGCAGCCTAACTCGGGAGTCTGCCTTCTTCAGGAGCACTAACAACGTTTTGCTTTTCTCTAGAAGATTCTAACCATCCTCATCACTCTCTCCCACAACTAAAAGCAGCTTTCTTTGTAGTAAGTTTGCACCGTTACTTCTTTAAAGTATACAAAGATGCCTACCACTTTAAACCGTAAACTCCGTCAATATCCTTCTCATTCTATATGTGGATTTTTGCTCAGATTTATGCCTCTGCATAGGTGAAGTATGCTGCTACCCACGTGCATGGGCTAAAACGTCCTCATGGGACTTTTAAAAATAGCTCTTTGTTTCCAGAAAATATTTCTCAAGCCTGTAATCTGCAGAAGGTATGTTAGTATGTGCCCATTAGCACACAAACACCTATTCACATGGATTAGGTCCACGCAAAAAGCACGCAGAAAGCAAAGCCCCGAGGGCTTAGAAGCTGGGACAGATACTTTTTGGTGAGCAAGAGAAGGAAGAGATGAACGCAATGGGCAATTCTTTAAGTGGCGGATGGCATGGGTTAATTTTAGCTGTGCTTTTTTTCCACGCGTGCTTTTTTTCCAGAGTTACTGACGCTTGGCAATGCTATGTATAGACTGTGTTAACTAAAGGTAAGTGATGTGCTGTAGTCATGGGTCCCTGAGTTGTTTCAGGGCAGAATATGTCAGCTTGTCAATGCTGCTTAGCAATATAATTAAATTTATGATTTGCACCTAAATTCAGTGGAACTGGGGGCTGATGTAAGGCTGTCCACATAGCTAGGGTGTGCCTACATGACGAGCTCACTCTAGGAAACTCCATCACGAGCAGACTTTGGGCTTCCTGGTACCAAGGTGCTTGGCAGGCACACAGGTAGTGGTTCCAGACCTGGAGACACAGGGTGTCTGGTGTGACTGTGCAGTGAGAGGACGAAGAGGCCTACACCTGGGCTCTCCAGACCCCGGTCAGTGCACTCCCCTCATCTGCTGTTGCCCTAGTGTATCCTTTGCCTGTAAGGAAGCTATCCTCTGAGTATAAACCATTTGATTCCTATGAGTCCTTTTAGCAACACTGAAGGTGATTAATGGGCAATTAACACAGGTGGCGAGATCTGTTCCTCCATGAATGCCCCCCCCTCCACCCCCCGCCCCTGAGATCCAAGAGGCTCCATGATAACAAGGGGGGCTGGTGGGAATTGTCAAGAGTGCCGAAGGGTGGGTAGCCAGGGAGCTATTAAGGATACTTCCATTTAGTTAATTTATTTGCAATATCATTTATTACTTACAATGTTCAAGGTACCATTTGAGGTACTGTGAGTTATACAACTCTGAACAAGACACAGCTGTTCATAATCCAGATGGGGAGAAATATGCAAATAGCTACACTCCAAAGCAGCGTGTAACATATCCCCTCAGAGCGATATGAAATCGTGTGACCTCTCAAAGACACACACAGAGGAGGGAGGAACTGCTTCAGGCCAAGGGTCAAAGTGTTTCGGCTGAACCTTAAAGTATGGGCACGATTTATATTTCCAGAATGCTGGGTGAGGCAGAAGGATGATAGTTCTGGAAGATGGGACGGCACGAGCAAAGTCCCAGAGGAGGGAAAGCATAGTGCTCCTGGGGAGTAGTGGGTAGTCTAGACTTACAAGCTGGGGTCAGGTGACAGATGGTGGATTTGAGTGTCTTGGGATAGGATTGCAGTTTAAAATTTAGGCAGTGGGGAAGGTACTAAAGATAGTTAGGGTTATTTAGAACAGAGGGATATGTTGGATTCTGAAAATCGTTATTGGCAGAGGAAGATGGATACAAGGAAGGAGAGAGGGGGTAGGGTGTGGAAGGAGAGAGGAGCGAGACAGCTACTAAAGGGTTATTGTGATAGCCCAAGTGTAAAGTAAAGGTGGCCTGCAGAAGGGTGGTGGCCTTTATTTACGTTTGGACAGTTCTGTCTAGGATTCACTCTGGGAGGGTTTATTTATTTTTCTTCCACAAGGTTTTGCTTTGAATCCGAGAATTCAGAAAAGTGCACATAGGAAATGTATACATTACAATTGTGAATTGACAGTTCTTGAACACTAGCTTTTTGTGTAAAACTATCTCCTTAGGGGGAATATGACCTCCCTGAGGTCAGGACAATATCTTACACATTTCTTTCTTCCTCAAGGTGTAGAGCTAGCTAGTGCTGGGTGCATGGCAGGGAGTTAAACATTTGTGATACCGTGACTGTGTCCACAGTGACACAGTGAGGCTACGGGAGCACTAGGGTCTGTTGCATCTCAGTGAGATGCTTGGATGATAAAGGTGGCCATGTGTCCTAGTGAGTGCACTGTGGAAGGTGCCTAGTGATACAGACATATCCGTTGACATGGGGTACTTTATCCAATCAGTCCTGAGACAGAGGGCATGTAACTTCAGATAAGGAGAAGCTGGAAGGATAGGATTCTTCCTTGCGTGGGGAGCTCAGTGTCTGTGAGACGTGCCACAGATGAAGGGTAAGAGCTATTATTCTTGTTTATCACAAGGACAGAAAATCAGCATATGCCAAATGACTGGTAGCAACTTCTTCAACACATCTGCCATACTCACAGGTTGTATTCCAACAAGGCCCACAGCTTAAGGTCCTCAGACCCCATGACCTGACAAAGACAATGGCTCAGGGAAATCTTACCACCACTTTGGGGGCAAGAGAAGGGCAGTGTATTGTGGTTGTGTGTTGGGGAGGGTTCCAGTGTGGGATGGAGCACGCACCATTAGTAAACCATTCTTAACTGATTCTTTCTTATTTCCTTACAGAAAGCAGCAATAAGCCACATCATCTACTGAGTGAAGGCTCTGGAATATTCTGGCTGGGATAACCCACACATGAGCAACAGCTAGTCTTTCCACAAGCCCTCACGTTAATTAGGGAGCAGATTAACATGTCAGATGATTCTAAAACAGGAGGGTTGTAGAGTTCGCGGTCTGGCACAACTGAAGAATTGATGACGTTTGTTAAAAACAGCACCAACCCTCCCTTCCAGTCACCTCCAAGAAAAATGATGTTTACATCGCCTACTAGAAAAGGACTCTGCAATTTAGGCACAAAACCCCAATTATAGTTTCATGATGCCATTATGATCCCTGAAACAGCAATGGCTTAAACACGGTCAGGTACACTAACTTCCCTTCCTTTATTTTGTAATGTGGACTCGAGCACATACTTCAACTGAGGAAAAGAAAATCCATCCTTAGAACTTAATTGAAGGTGCCTACTATGTGATCACGTTTTTTTTTAAGTCACGTGAAGGATTTAGAAGAAGCAGAAAACATAGGCTTTGCCTTAATTAATTGCGACATAATTAATTTGTGCAGTGCACACAACTCATTGAGTCCTGCACATGGTATGAACACATGCATGAAGATGTTGTGAGGTAAATGCTATCATGGAGCAGTGGACAGAATTTCAGAGCCCAAGGCGATTTGGTTGAAGGGACAAATTTGACTGTCTGGTAATGTGATCACTAGGTAAAGAAATATCTCAAAATAATAATGACAAAAACGCAGATTCCTAAGCTCAGTAAACCAATTGTTGGCCCACAATAAGTTATTTTATGTCTTTTTTTCTTTGCATTAATTTGGGCTTACTTAACCTCTAAGGATAAGCTTATTAGAAAAATAAAGAAGCATTCTTTTTTTCCAAAGAGGAAATGCAGGTGGCTAACAGGCCCATGAAACATTGCTCAACACTGATAATCCTCAGGCAAATACAAATCAAAACCACAATGAGATCTCACCTCACACTTGGCAGAATAGCTAACATCAAAAAGAACACAAATAACAAATGTTGGCGAGGATGCTGAGAAAAGGGGATCCTCATACACTTTTGGTGAGAATGTAAATTGGTGCAGCCACTGTGGAAAACAGTATGGAGATTTCTCAAAAAACTAGAAATAGGACTACCATATGACCCAGCAATTCCACTCCTGGGTACAAACAAAAACACTGATTTGAAAATATATACTCACCCCAATGTTCACAGCAGCATTATTTACAATTGCCAAGGTATGGAAGCAACCTACGTGTCCATCAACAGATGAATGGATAGAGAAGATGTGTTATATGTACAACGGGATACTACTCAGCCATAAAAAGAATGAAATTTTGCTATTTGCAGCAACATGGATGGACTTGGAGGATATTATGCTAAGTGAAATAAGTCAGACAGAGAAAGACAAATACTGTATGATATCACTTATATGTGGAACCTAAAACAATCAACAAACTAATGAATAAAACAGAAAAGAAGCAGACTCACAGATATAGAGAATAAACTAGTGGTTACCAGTGGGGAGAGGGAAGGAGGGAGGGGCAAGACAGGGGTAGAGGAAAGAAAGGGTTATTATGGGATTATATGAAATCATTTGCATGAAACTTTTGAAAATTGTAAAGAACTTTGGAATTTAAAGGATCTTTCGTTCAATTAAAACAAAAGGGAAAAAAAAGAAGCAGCCTTGCAGAAAAGTTGAAAAAGAAATTCTGAAAAAAAAATTTGTTAGTTTGCCCATGTAATTTCAGTCAGTCATTCATCCAGTTACCATATCCCAAATAAAATAGGGAAAGGACAGTAGCTTGAATTACAGTAAAACCTGGACAATATCGTTGAAGGCAGAAAAGGGAGTGAAATTCTTACTTGTCTCTAGGCCTGGATGAACTCTCTGCAGACTCTGAGATGCTCTGACAAGGATAGCTGGTGTGGCTGGAACAGAAAGAGACGAAAACCATTAGTTACCCCTATAAAAAGTGGTCTGATGTGACTTCCTTACAATCTCATTTTCAAATGTCAAAATGTGACCAGGCCCAACCTCACAACAATTCTCTCCTTTTTCTTTCTTTCTTTCTTTTTCAAACTAAAATTGCACCTACCCTCTGAAAAGAACTCCTAAATATTCAGAGCAAATGGAAACCTTCTGGTCTTAGCTGCCTCTGGTCTCATGCCTGGACACAGTCAGGAGGATGAAAAATTGCCTTCCTACAACATTTGAGTCCAAACTTAAGTCTTGCTTGTGAAAACAAGGAGGAACATAAATTCTTTTTAAAAAGAGTATTAAAAACAGTTCAGTCAAAAGCGTTTATTCTTAGAAATAAACATGTGAGCAACCCTGGGAATAGGGAAGGAATGAGGGGAAGTGAGAAGTTGGACAAGAGGGGGACAGAAATTTAGGACGCGAGATGGCAATGAGTCATCTATTATAAAAGCACTTTCAATTTTATTGATACTAGTATTAGGTTGCATTAAAAACAGGAAAAATGGGCTTCCCTGGTGGCGCAGTGGTTGAGAGTCCACCTGCCGATGCAGGGGACACGGCTTCGTGCCCTGTTCTGGGAGGATCCCACATGCCGCAGAGCGGCTGGGCCCATGAGCCATGGCTGCTGAGCCTGCGTGTCCGGAGCCTGTGCTCCGCAACGGGAGAGGCCACAACAGTGAGAGGCCCGCGTACCGGAAAAAAATAAACAAGAACAAAAACAAAAACAGGAAAAATGGAAAATGATCAATGTAGTTATCACTGAACTGTTGAAATGCGTTGAACTGCAAACACCTCAGCTACAAAAGTATTGTTCTGGGCTTGGTGGAGAAGGGGGTGTCTCCAAGATTCCTCCCATCCCATCAGGCTATCCGTGGGTTATCAGAGAGGCAGTTTGGTCCAGGCCCACAACAAACAGAGAGCATTACCTCAAAGCAGCGAAGCTGCTGATGCTTTTGGTCCTCAATAGAAACCCACAGTAACAGCGCTAAGAAATCTTTCTTTGATATGAAAAAAGGAAGAGGAAGAAAATGAAGATGCATGGGCAGTGAGCTGGCCCACACCCATCTCCCTGAATTTCAGGGAGGGTGAATCCTGTCCATCTGTCCTGATCCACTTCTCAATGTGCTTTTTTTTACTAACTCCTCCCACCTGGCTAACCACTAGGAAGCAGCTGTCGGGTCTGAAGTTCAGAATATAGAACCTAACAGAGGAAGTTAAGATCCTTTCACTAAATACTGCAGAATTCTAACGCGTGAAAGTTTTTGCAGCCTGGGCATATCAGTGAGAGTGTTCTTCCAAGCGAAGTTAGGTTTGGGGGCCTTTGGTGAATTAATATTTTAAATTCTGTGTGACTATTAGCTCTGGAAGGGTTTCTTTTCAGTCTCTCTCTAAATTTTAATATTAACTTCATCTGCAGAAGCTCATTTACTCCCAAATACAATAAAGAATTACGACAGAAAGCAAATGGAATACACGTTTCCCTAGAGTAGATAATGTACTACACATTGATTTTAACGTGACCAGAAAGGAAAACTGCATTTTATGAAAATCCCCTCAAGTCTACTCACTGTCTTGATATCCTTAGTCTTTATTATTACCATTGTCTAGACCCCAACCCCTGCCTTTAATTCCTTACTACAAATCGGAGAACACTTTATTACCCCTTGCACTAAATTGGGCACCAGAATGTTATTTTTGGTCAAGGTTTGGCAAGTTTGTATAACTTCCAACTGTGAATGACCTATTTCACTGAAAACTATATATGCCTTGAGAAAGTCCTGATAGCTCAAAAAAAGAGGAAAATTAAGTCCATCATGGGATGACACGCAATCATGTGTGTTATTTTTGTCAAAATTATCCAGCAAGTTTGTCTCAATTTTCAGCTTGAAAGTGAGTAAACAGACACCAGTTTCCGGGCTCAGATCAGCAGGAAAGTTGACGAATTTCTCCAGAATGACGACTGATATGGAATGTGGGCATCAGTTATGAGGCCCCAAGGAGCCCACA
The DNA here is from genome assembly GCF_005190385.1 of Monodon monoceros. Lineage (NCBI taxonomy): Eukaryota > Metazoa > Chordata > Mammalia > Artiodactyla > Monodontidae > Monodon > Monodon monoceros. The sequence continues at coordinate 35,862,464 of NW_021703768.1, read as the reverse complement.
GAGCCAAACCTCAGGCCCGGAAATACTTGGGGAGCACTGGCCACCCTTGACTCTTCCCAAACCAGGATTTTGCTTTCTTTGCAGACAGACGTCTGGTGCTTTCCTCCTTATGGTGTATTTGGTAACACTTTCATGAAGCAGAAAGTCTTACTCAGCTAACACCCTCCACAGTACGTGATGAATCGAGGCATAAAAGGAACAAATGGCATTCTTGGGGAAGAACCACAGATTTATGCCAGTGCCGAGAGGGTGCTGATTACAAATCGAGCACAATGAGAAAAACTGTGCCATCTTAGCAAATGGAGATGTCACCCTCAGTTGTCAATTTTAGTGTCCAAGCTGTCCTCACTGTCTAGAAGTGCCGAGCGATGGAGGAAAACAAATGAAGGGTGACAATAAGCAGAGAATCACAGCTCCAGTATATCCTATAGGAGCTTTCAAATGCTGGGCATTATAAAATGAATTAGCTACAGCCCCTGGCCTTGGTGAGCCCACTATTTCCGGGCAGGGATCTATAAATGAAGGAGTGGTCAGCATTGGAGCGGCAATGTGGTAGCCCTTAACGAGTCTGGACAAGCTCCCTGGGGAAGGTGACCCCTTGGACAGGCGCTGAATTTGGGATAAATAAGAAATGAAAAGGAAAGGAAAGGGCAGTTGGAGCCAAGGCAAGCACTGCATAAAGACAGAGATAAGACACAACGTAGGCATGTAAAGAGCCACGATCTGTAGGGAGCGGGTGGAGCAGAGCTGACCTAGGATGTGTGGAGAGGTCAAGGGCATATTGGGAATGGTCTTTCCAAAGAACTTAATTGTGGGACTTCCCTGGTGGTCCAGAGGTTAAGAATCCACGCTTCCACTGCAGGGGGCACGGGTTTGATCCCTGGTTCTGGAACTAAGATCCCGCATGCTGCATGGTGCAGCCAAACATAAATAAATAAAGCAATAAAGAACTGAATTGTGATCCTGCAAACACTGGAGAACTAGTGCTTTGCAGTGCCTTGAGGCGGAGCTTCTCATGGTGGACCTGCCTAAGAATGAACTGCAATCTATCCTCTCCTACTTATGTCCAGCCTTGTGCTCAGCTTCCCAACTATGGCACACAACTGGACCTCAGTTTCTGTCTGTAAAATGGGGACAGTTGCAGTATCTATACATGTGAGGTTTAAGTCAGTTAATACATGCAATATATTAAATATGCAATATAATAAGTGCTTGGTAAATGTTAGATATTCTTCTTGTTATTATTATTGTCACTTATTATTGCTACCACTACCCTGAAAGTAAGAGCTCATCTTTTCCAACAAAGAATTTGACAATGTTTTTACCCTAGACTTTGTGAGCTTAGGGCTTTGCACATATGAGGACAGGATGATGCCCTAAGCCCAGGATCTACTCCGGTCCTCCTGCACAGGCTGGATGCAGGCAGTGGGACTTTGGGGAAGTAGGGTCAGTGGCATCGGGGATGGTAATCTGCCTGGGACTAAATGCCGTCAGTTCCAGTTCTTGTAAATTGGTGAATTGCCTATTATATCAGTAAGAAAGCTAGTATGGGAGAATCAATGTTCTGGTGAGTACTGTAACTTACCAGTTGTGCAGCAATGGCATTAGAACCAGCCGCAAATAGACAGTGCAAACACAAGTAGGTAAACCAAGATACTGCATATGGCAACAATTTTACACGACAGGAGATAACGTAAAGGGCCTCACAGGGCATCTGCCATAAAATAAGCATTGGTTAATGTCAGCTATCGTTATCATTGTTAGCTTATGGTTACTATAATGATAATGATGATGTAACTATCATGAAATCTCTATTTCAAGACTTCCTCTGATTGCCGTAATCATTTTACAGTATATACATGTATCGAATCATTGTGTTGTACACAAACCTGCACAGTATTTTATGTTAATTTTATCTCAATAAAGCTGAAAAAAAAGACTTCCACTGAGAGGTTTTGCTTTCTCCCTCAAGCAGGTAAGCTGTCCTCCACCCAACAGCCCTAGAAACCATTCTTACACCCTTTGCTGTAACTGCTTATTCTCCTGTGCCCTATGACACACAGCAAGTTTCTTGAGATGGGTATTCCTTTTATCTTTGTAACCTCTGTTAGGAGCACAGGGCATGGCACCTAGTAGAAAAATAAGGCTTGCTAAAGAAAGGAGGTAGATGAATTACAAATGCTTTAAACTTTGGCTTTCCAACCAAAAGGGGATCAAAGAAAAATTGTTTATTCTCAGCAAACTGTCTTTCCTTGTAAATCTCAAGTTTGCTTGATGACTTTTCCTGCCTTTTTGAAGTGTATTTATCCTTGTGCATATTCCAAAAATTTTCCCAGCTTGGATTTCAACCTCAAAGCTCTTTCCAGACCCACTTATTTCTTTCTGTTCTTTTTTCTCTATCAAACTATGATCACCATCACGGAAGAGTATTCAATTTAAAGTCCATATCTCCTCCAGATATGCAGCCTCCTTGCAATAAGCCTGAAGTTCAAGCTCACTGTCTGGTCATATTGATGCCATGCCCCAGACCGTCCTGCTGCCTCTGAAGGGGATGGCTGATGGCAAAGTCAAAAAATGTGTGTGAGGTGTTTACATCTCACGTTTATTGTGCCCTTAAAATGTACCAGGCACACACTTCAGGACATTTTATGATTTTTTCCATTTTATCCTCACAACAACCCTCTGAAGTGGATATTATTAGTTACATTGTATGAATGAGGGATCTGAGGCTCAAAGAAATAACTTGCCTAAGGCTACCCAGCAATTATATGGCAGAGGCCAAAGTGGAACTGGAGTCAGATTCTGACTCCACCCCACTCTACAGTTTCCCAAACTTGTCTGACCATTAAGATCTACTGTGGCGGAACTTCCCAGGTGGCGCAGTGGATAAGACTCCACGCCCCCAATGCAGAGGGCCTGGGTTCAATCCCTGGTCAGGGAACTAGATCCCACATGCGTGCTGCAACTAAGAGTTCGCATGCCACAACAAAGGAGCCCATGAGACGCAACTAAGGAGCCCACCTACCGCAACTAAGACCCAGTGCAACCAAATAAATGAATATTTAAAAAAAAAAGATCTACTGTGGCATTCATTCATTCATTCATTTACTGAAGTACAGTTGATTTAACTGTGGCATTTGTTAAACATACAGATTCCAAGGCCCTGTGCCAGCTCTACAGAATCTGAATCTCTAGGGCCCTGGTCAATCCATATGTTGGCAAGGTCCTGAGCATCTGTATGCTCACCCTGCATGCTCCATCCCCCAGCCAGGTGATCCTCATGACATGACACGTTTGGAAACCTGTTCACTGCCCACTACTTTCTTGCTCTGATCAGTCACTGTGTCCTCTGTGGGGCTCCTCTTCTAGGGGTCCCCCACTAAGTGTCCACAGCTGGTGTTTATGACTTGCGCAGCCCGATTTATTTGAATGCTGCAAACATTCTGGAAAGTTATACTGTTGGGGCCAGGTTGCTGAGGCTCTGGGTGGAAATACCCTTCAGGGGTCAGTTCACGAGGAACCAGGTAGGACTTGCAACACCCTGGCAGCCAGGCCTCTTCCTTTTGCTCTGTCATCGAGTGATATCTACACAGCAGGTCCTGGGGCTGCAGAGGTCATGTTGGTCATGGCTACCCCTTGGCACACCAAGTCCTGGGCCCGAGTGCAGTGACAATTCTAAGCCGGAATTTCATTTCTTTTGTGGCTCACTGGCTAAATTGAATTTCCATCCATAGTTTCTCCTGAAATAAAATGTATTATCTCCTACACATTATGGCTCTTGGCAGCTCTAAAGAAGCCTGTGTAATCTGAACAGGAAATCTCTGAATCTTTCGGACAGCATTACCTCCCCAGATCTCCACTAGGGAATGTGTTTCTTCTATACTTGAATAGTAAATCATAGAGCACATTACATGAGATAATTCAAACAAACAAAAAACGGAGCTGTGAAATGATGCTGGTGGTTTCAAACACCTTTTAATGCTAAAAAAGCTGCTTCACAAACAATCTACAACAATTTTGGAGGAGAAACTGGTGTCATGAAATGAAGCACATGCTGAACTAAATCTGCAGCGGCCATAGTTCGCTGTAAATGCTTTTAGAGAGTAGCTGGGCCTCGAGGTAAGAAGAATCAATGTGCAATGAGAAATCATAAAGACCTTCTTTTCCCGCAGGTCTACCTCTGGCTTAGCGGACAAATGTGGAAGTTTCCTAACAACTTGAAGCTTCACATATTCCTTTTCTGTCTGGCAGTGCTCTCCTTGGTGAGTTAAAAAAAAAAAAATCCTCCTGACACAAGTTTATGCACATACCGAGGACATCTGCTTGCAATTAAAGACAGAAACTACGGCCTGACTTTTCAAACGTAGCTCTTTGAGTGATAAGGCCAGTTAGGGGTGCAGTGACTTAAGGAGAACACATTGGGGGGTGCTTTAAAAAAAAAAAAAAGGTATGAAAGGGAGCAGTTAATATGCATGCTGGGTCTCAGCTGGCTTGCATCTTCCTTCAGCAAAGCTTCCCAGCAATTCCTCTGGCTTTCGCTTCCAACTGCTACAAGAACAGTGAAACACCCTGCCCAGCTAGCAGCCCTTAAAGCTGCTTCTCATTATGGAGAACAGCAAGGGTGTCAACACCAGGCAACGGGCGGAAAGCCATCCCTCTGTGCCATGTGATAGCAGGAGCCCAGGGGAATCACAGCCCTGCTAAGAGAAGCAAACAGCATCCAGGTTGGCACTGGACCATTATCAGTCCTAGGTGGCTAGGCAGAGGCATAGGACTGGGACCGGAAGGACAGACAGAGTATTAAAAGGTCAGGCTGAGGTGTAGGGAGAAGGGCAGAGGTGTCTCTTCCTCTATAATGTTGTCTTAGATGTTTTTAATACCTGTGAATCCACTCATTAAAGCAATAGAGTCAGACGTTTGAATAAAGCCCAAAGCTCAGATGGTGACTCACAGATGATGTGCCGGAGCTGGCACCTCTTCCCAGCTCTGTGTTCAGTGACATCATGTCATTAACTTGAAATCGGCCATAGTGGGAATACTTACACCATAAAATCTGGTGAACGCTCCAAATCAAGGCTTTCTGCCATCTAAGTCTGTGAAAATTCCATTCATCTTTCAAGATGAGTGTGTCTTCTCCTCCATGATGCATTTTTAAATTTTCTCCCAGATGGGATCCATCTCTCCATCCTTTGTGCTTCCACACAATAGCTGGACCATGGCATTTCTTATTCCCTGCCTGGCATCTCAGTTATCTGACCTGCCCAGTGAATGATAAAGTGGACGTTTGAAGGCGAGGACCCTGTCTCTTCCTTCTGACCCACCACATCATTAGCACAGCTCCTTCAATATAGTGAGTGCCCAGTACACATGTGTGAAATTACTGAGCATCTCACTGGGAAGTCTTTCGAGAAACGCTGTGAGGCACCATGACTTTACTTATATCACTTTGAATTTAGCAGACATTCTGTGGTCTCTGGAGTCTCAATTGGCACAAAAGAAGATTCTAAAGCACATCATTAGATGACAAGTGTCCTCCTGGGACCGTGAATGCTCAAACTTGAGGCAAAGTCAGTGCATTTCAACTCATTTTCATGGTATTGAGCCGCTTAATAGTGCTCAGTGAGGGGAAGAACTAATGAACATAGGGTCGTTTAACTTCTTCACCTGCCTTCCTGTCACCTGGATAGATGCATTTGCTTGGTTTTGGCTACAGCAGAGAGCCAGTGTTTTGATATCGAGGTGTGTAGTCCGTGCCCATTTACTAGGCTGAGGCTGGTAGTAGGGAATTTTAAGTCCTGGGGATCAGTTGATGTGGCAAATTCATGGATCTCCTTGTTGAGACCAGGCAGTGTTTCAGAAGCACAGCATGGTAAAGGTGTCCTAGGCAGGCATATACTTTGTCAGAGGTTTAAAGTTGTGTTTTCCCCTCTCTGGGCAAAGGCACCTTTTATAAACAGGTTGGTCTGAGCTGCCACTCTGCCTCTCGTTCCCAAGTTCCACTTACCAATTTCCATGGAACATTTCTTGAACAAAATCCTACTCCCTTGGGAAGTAGGTACTTGAGGGATATTGAGAGGTCAGAACTGCGGTGTGTGAGATGCCAGGTGCTGTCCTTGACGCCAGGGATACAACGGTGAGGAGTGTGGAGGGAGGTGTGCCTTTCCAGGTGTACAGTCTGCTGTGTGCAGAGGGAGACAGATAAGCCAATGGATGATGCCAGGTAGCAGGGGAGGGCACTGAGATGCGGGGAGAGGAGCTATCAGAGACTTGGAACAGCATGAAAGAGTGTAGGCCCTAAGGTGGGACTGGGGGCTAGAAAGGAGGTCGGTGTGGGAGGGGCAAGGGGAGAGAAGAAGGAACAGAGGGAGGGAGGGGCGAGAAGAAGCATTTGAGGTCACGGCGTGCCAGGGGCCAGATCTTGCACTGTCTTGCAGGCCAGGGTAAGGACGTGTGCACTGCTCACTATGTCACCATGTCACGTTCCATGAAAGGGACCCCAGTGAGTTGGAGCTACTATTGCTGTCACACCTGTCTCATTATGTGTGTCCTTCCCACTTGAATCCTTCACTGTAATAGTTGGGAATTGGGAGGTGTTGGCATTGGGTCCCGAGGCTCTTTGGTGTATGGCTTTAATTCACTAATTACACTTATCCCACTGTACTTGGTCTGGGTTACAGACACAAGCCAGAGGGCCATTTGTTTGTACAAGACATATTTATCAAGCATCTACTGTGCATAAGGCACTATACTAGGCATTGGGATATGGTGGTGAACAGACTACCATAGGGCCCAAGGTTCATTTCTCTCTATTCCCCTAAATGGATCCTTAGCCCCTGACCAATGCATCTCTTTGCCATCTGATACATTCCTGATTCTAGGTCTTTGCTCACCTTATATCATTCTCCTTGTTTTCTCCAGAATGGAGAGAAGATCAGAGGTAATTCCCATCTATGGAGTGGGGATAATCATTCAGAAAATGAAACTGATATACATAAAGTACTTCACAGAATGTCTGGCACAATAAAAAAAAGAATTAAATAATACCATTTGCAGCTACATGGATGCACCTAGAGGTTATCCTACTAAGTGAAGTCAGTCAGAAAGAGTAAGACGAACACCATATGATATCACTTGTACGTGGAATCTAAAATATGACACAAATGAACATGTCTACGAAACAGAAACAGACTCACAGACATAGAGAACAGACTTGTGGTTGCCAAGGGGGTGGGGTGCGGTGGGGAGGGAAAGATTGGGAGTTTGGGATTGGCAGATGTAAACTAGTATATATAGCAGGGGTCCCCCAACCCGTGGACCGTGAACCGCTACCAGTCCGTGGCCTGTTAGGAACTGGGCCACGCAGCAGGAGGTGAGCGGTGGGCCAGCGAGTAAAGCTTCATCTACCGCTGCCCATCGCTCACATTACCGCCTGAACCATTCCCCCAACACCCCCGCCCTGGCCTGTGGGAAAAGTGTCTTCCAAGAAACCGGTCCCTGGTACCAAAAAGGTTGGGGACCGCCGATATGTAGCATGGATAAACAACAAGGTCCTACTGTATAGCACAGCTAACTATATTAAATATTCTCTGGTAAACCATAATGGAAAAGAATATATATATGTATAACTGAGCCACTTTGCTGTACAGCAGAAATTAACATAACATTGTAAATCAACTACACTTTAATAAAATTAAAAAAAAATTCTTTTAAGTAAAAAAAAAACCTCTGGCACATAGTGTTTATGAGTACGGTACAGTTCTCTGAGAGCAGTTAACGGCATTTATAAATGCCACTCATCGGACAGTTACGTCCTATGCTGATTCTTGCACTGTTTAGTTTGTGTTTATATATTTGCCCCCTCAATTAGATTACAAGTCCCTTCAAAGTAGGAACCACATTTTATCCTTTCCAACCCTGCACATATTAGGCCCTCCATTAATATCTGTAGTATGATGGCTAGCTGGCCTTTTGATTGGTATCTATGAGATTACAGGTTTTATTGGTTAACAAAGATTCTTAGTGGAAGGTCATGTACACTTTATAGATATATTTGTCACAATTTTATATGGTAAAAGAAACATAAAACTTTGACACAGCTTCTCACAGATACTTGACTCAAAATTTTTAGATTCATTTTCTGAAGCCCAGTTTTGGAAAGACATTATTGAAACTCTGTAGCTAACATGCAACCAGCTCCAAAAATTATTTTGCAGCAGAAAATAGAAGCTCTACCAAAAAGTGAATGGAGATGGATAAGGTGACAATCCACTGTAGACACGTACCTTGGCAGAAAGGTACCTGAAGCTTACTTTTTTGAACTTCGTCCTTTTTGTTGTGCCTTCTGTAGTTCTGGCTCCAGTGAGAAGCAACCCTTATGGGCACTGAAGCTTAACCCTAAATCTAACTTCAGAATTTCCAAAATGGACAGTTAAAATTAGAGTCAAAAGAGTCCATCAAATCACATAACAACAATTTAAAGCAGAAAGTTATACTGGGGGTGAAAAAAAACTTATGACATTTTTCTGGAAGGAATATGTTTCAGCTGAAAAGGAGATCCATTTCTTTGTATCTACAGGGCAGGCAAAGTCTTATAGTCTAAAATATAAGCTTTGATTCCTTGCTGGAATTATGTGTAGTGTGGTGACAATATGACATAGAGAAAAAAAATCAAAAGCCTTATTGATCATCCATATGTGGCCACTGCTCTGGCCACATATGGAAAGGCTTGGAAAGGATAAAATGTGGTTCCTACTTTGAAGGGACTTGTAATCTAATTGAGGGGGCAAATACATAAACACAAACTAAACAGTGCAAGAATCAGCATAGGACATAACTGTCCGATGAGTGGCATATATAAATGCCGTTAACTGCTCTCAGTGAACTGTACCGTACTCATAAACACTATGTGCCAGAGATTATTATTTTTTTTACTTAAAAAAATTTTTTTTTAAATTTTATTAAAGTATAGTTGATTTACAATGTTGTGATAATTTCTGCCTTGCACAGTATGCCTCTGTGTCAGCCTGAAGGGGTGCCCTGCCCATAGGCTTTCTGGCGGGACAGGGACACTGTATGGCTTTAAGTGTTCCCTGACTGAAGGTGGGAAAGGCAGCAGTGAGCCAAGTTCTGAACAGAGTTTTTACTGTGCTGAGGCCAGGAGGTGAGGGGGAGGGAGAGGGACAGGACTCCCACACAGCTTCTGCCCCGCTCTAGTTTCTGGTAGATATAAGTTAAAAAGGCTGAGAAAGACACCTTTGGGTAGATGGGACAAAGGAGGATCTGGGACTCTATACAGTTCAAGTTTAGGAAATCAGCAAATGCAAATATATATATAACATGTATTATATGCATGTAGTATTTATAATTTATATTAATTTACATTTTATTTATATATATATATATTTAATGAACTTCTAAGCAGCAGCTGGTGAAACTGAAGGGCACCCAAAATAATAGGTATGACTATACAGATCCTACCTCAGTCTGGTCTGCTATTAGCCCCCTGCTCTACATTGGAAAAATCTGAATGGCCTAGTTTCTTTTCAGTGGAAGGAGCATGTAGGGAAAAGGGATCTAGAGAAGCCAGAAATGGTTGGGCCACCAATGTCATTTCAAATGAAAACTACAACAGGACATTTCTCTTTCTAAAGAATAACGTCAAAAAACAATTTAAAAAACGTATCTGGAAAGTACACTCATTTTTGAGTCATTAGGAGATGTGCTGCCAAGAAGCATCTTTCCTGTTCCCAGATCTTTGAAGCCCTGCCTGAACGATTGACGCCACTTCCTATTTTCTTCTCTTTTGAATCCTCTTCAGCTGTGTTTCTGACCCTTCCCCTCCACTAAACCTGTTCTTGTCAAATTCAATGGTCTCTTCTCTTTCCTTATTTGACTCAACTTTTCAGGTGCGTTTGACTCAGCCAACCATTGCCTTTTAAAGATACGCTCTTTGCCTAGCTTCCATGATGCCAAATTTGCCTGGTCTCCCTTTTACCTCACTGGCTGTTCTTTCTTGCTCACCTCTGCTGGCTTCTCTTCCTTTGCTTTACCCCCTAAATATTGTAGTTTCACAGACTCTTCACTTCCCTAGTTTTTCTGCCCCCATCCCCCCCTGAAAGGGGAATCTCATCAAGTCTCATGGCTTTAAACATCACTACATGCTGATGGTTCCAAATCTCCATCTTTATTTAGCCTGAACCTCTCCATTGAACTCCAGGCTCGACTCAGCCTCTTTGGCCTCTTCACTAGATATCCAATAGGTATCTCAATCTTAACACACAACTCTCAAGTAATCCCCGATGAACCCACTCCTTGTCAACTCTTCACTATCTCTGTAAATTATTTCACCATCCACGCTGGTACTTAATCCAAAACCCTATAGGCCATCTTCATTTCTTCAGTCTCCCTAACTCGTATGCCCTTATTTAACCCACCGACAAATTATGTCAGTTCCATCTCAATTCACTTCTCTCCTTCTCCTTTGCTATTATTATAGCCCACGTTCCCAACACCTCTTGCCTAGACTTTCAAATAGCTTCCTAATTGGTCTTCTCACTTCCACTTTTGGCCCCCTTCAATTAACTACTGAAACATTAAACAGGGTGACCTTTTAAAAGCATAAACCAGATCATGATACTTCATTAAAATTCTCCATGGTTTCCCATGTAATCAGACTAAAGCCCAAACTCCTTGTAAGGGCCACCAAGACCTCTTGTGTAGTAAACACGGCTGGTTGTCTACCCAGACTGCCTTCCTCTTTCCTTCTCAACAGAAACGTGATTTTGTTCAGGTAACCACTCCTCCCCAAGCAGCTCATGTGCCTCAAGGGAAGCCAACCCAACCCCAGCTCCAAGAGTAGGTATAATTGGACGGAGGGTTATTCCCATCCTCTTCTGAAGTTCAAGAAAGAGGATGTGACCCAAAGGGAATCTTACTGGGGGGGATTCTAGAAAATTTAAGGGAAAAGATTTACAGAAGGCCCCAAAGGGAATCTTACTGGGGGGGATTCTAGAAAATTTAAGGGAAAAGATTTACAGAAGGCCCCAGGCTCCTTGCTTTGCCTATTTCACCCCAAACCTGAACATGCAGCTGATACAACTGACAGGGCAAAGACATCTTTTTTTTTTTTTTTTTGGAATTTTACCAACTTGGTCAAATTTAATTTTATTTATTTTTTTATACAGCAGGTTCTTATTAGTCATCCATTTTATACACATCAGTGTATACATGTCAATCCCAATCTCCCAATTCATCACACCACCACCCCAGGCAAAGACATCTTTTGGAAAATGAATTTGAAGCCACTGGATTTAGCCGATCCACAGCCTGCACCAACTCTGTTTTTCTAATTATATGAATTACTTTCCTTATTACTTAAGTCAGTTTGCATTATGCTTCCTGTCCCTTGCTCCTGATCCTGGCTAGTATATTCCAAGAGTGGCCCCTGCTTCCCTTTCTTTCTCCTTGCGCCAACGTCTTCTTACCGTTACGCCCCAGCCCTGAAGCTTACTGATCTTATTCAGACTCAACCCCTGCTGTTCTTAGTACCCACATGATTCTGTGTGATTGACTCAGGCTTCAGCTCAAATGGTATCTTCTCAAGGATGCTTTCTCTGACCAAATAATCTAAAGGAGTCATTCCCAAGTCACTTGTAGGACATCGCTATGTTTTATTTTCTTCATAGCCTTTATTTATCTTTGCGTTGAGTTCAATTATTTGTATTCTTCTCTATTTTCCTATCTTCACTCCACTAGAATATAAGTCCTGAGAAAAGCAAGGACCTACTTTCTCAGCACAAAGTAAGCATTTTATAAATATTTGTTGAATGGAGAAATGCATGAACGAACCCCTTGGCCCAGTAATAATGGGGACTTTATCTACTTTTTGCTTGTTACCTTATCTGCAACAGATTTAAAAGCTGTAGATGTAGCTGCAAATATTTTCCTGGAAACCCTATGAAAATTCCTGACAATTAGCAACAAATAAATGGTTGCTCATTTGCTTAGGGGGGCATAAAGGCTGTTAAAGCAGGCAGAATCTTTGAACGCAAATAGTTGGTAATCTAAAGATTGGCTAATATCTTTTCCCAGTCTCCAGAAATGGCATCATCACTGTTTTCTTGGACTTGGACTTACAATTTTGGATTGTCTATGATTTCTCATTTTTTCTACCAGTTGTCAGAACATACCATTGGTTCTTTCCTTCCATGATGTGTTTCCCAGGCTACTCCCTTTCTTGCCAACTTCCACTTCCCTAACGAGGCCTCATTTCTTCACCCACGCCTTATTCCAAAGCTTCCTGTTATCTCTGCCCTGAGCAGGGATTCCAGTCTATTCTTTGCGCAATGTTGGATTAATCTTCCTAAAATACCATTTTCATCCTGCCACGCCCCTGCTGATGGACTCAAATGTCACCCTCTTGCTTACTGGATTAAGTCCAAATTCTGCAGCTCAACATTCAAAGCGTTTCTTCAGAAGGCACTGCTTTTCTCTAACTTCTTTCCCACAACTTGTTAACGCAAACACGCTTCAGTCAAGACGGCGTGCCTACGATCGTCAGCCTGTGTTCTCTTTTCTTTCTCCTTTACCTTTTTCTCTTTATCCTCTTCTGCTGAAAGTTTCCATCCTTCCCTCCTTAAGCAAAAATCTCCAACTCCCCGGAGATCACCCCTCCTTCACAAAACCTTCCTTGATAATTGGCTCCCTTCTGACAATTTTTGACATTTCACCTCTCCCCTTGAACTGGCCACTGATGTTCTCCATCAGTGATTTTTCTTGAAAAGACTGCTAAGGAGGAACATGGAATGTCAACTATTTGTATACAGTTACTATCATTAGGATATTCTCTCCACACAGGAAAATGTGACCCAAGTGTATGTGATAAACGAGTAGCATAACAGCGTTAGAGAACATGGAGGCTCCAAACATGTACTTCAAGTCACACTGGAATGTGAACTGTTTGTAACACTTATTCCCAATAATTAGAATCTACCCAAAGCTCTCGGAAATAATTAACATTGTTCTCCCTCCTTGGACACCTTCTTACAGTAGATTGGCACAAACTGGTATATTTCAGACATATTAAAATTGATAATCACATAATTTTCTTTAATTAAAACCCACTAAGTATGTGTTTATTTTTTCAAATTTCCTACTTTTAGAGTGTAGTGTGAACAGGTAACCTCCTCTGTTTCTTAAGCTTAACCACAATGTTAATTATTCATAACCGGCAGCATGTTATAAAGGTAACGGATGACACGTCCACATTGTCTGAAAATGTCTTCCCTAAACCCATTCTTTGAAAATGAAAAATATTGAGATGGCAAACTGCACATTTATAGGGAGCATTGCCTAAATGCCTAGCTCTTTGCTAGGTTCTGTGGGCTAAGGAAAAGTAATAGTTGAAATTCCTGGGCTTAGAAATTTTCATCTGGTCCGGGAGCAAAACTAACAGACCAGATGCTACCTGAGGCTCCTGAGGGCGAAAATGGTTACAACTTGCTGATGCACGAGGACTTTGGGAAGTGAGAGAGTGGCACAGTCAGGAGTAGCTTGATAATTTATATGACAGTGATGGGACCGGAATCCATTTTGAAGGCTTGTAGAATGGAGGATGCAGATAGATGGGCAGGTGAGGGAAATAACATGCCCAGGGCAATGATAAAAGGGCAAGACTGGCTCAGAGGAGCATTGCGAAGGACAGATACAGCCATGACGGGGAGTGTGTCTGGGAGGAGATGGGGGAAAGGTTGGACATTTAGTGGAGAGTCAGATGGCCTCAAAACACAGACTTGAAGCATTTGGCAATGTGAACCACTAAGATTCTTGAACTAGAGCGTGATAGGACAAAAGGGCTGTTTTAGGAAACTGAGCTCTTCAGCTGCATGCCTGAGGGATTGGGGAATCCAAGGGGCTCTTACAATGGCCCAGGAATGACCTCTGAGGGGACTGAGAACATATCCATTATTCTCTATTGTTCTTACTTGTTCAGAAGACCTTGACAAAATAAGGCTTTCTCTACATGGCTTGATTTCTATGTGAAAGTTTCCTTTTCCACATCTCCTGCCAAGTCTCCTAAGGACCATCCCCCTTGCTTCCCTCCTTTAGTTCACAGTGACCTCTTCTTCAGGACTACCCTCACCCTCATGACCATTAAGTACTAAAGCACATGAATAATCATAAATTTGTATCAGCTGAGACTTTAAACCCAGAAGGGTCCAAAAATTAACACGAATGTTTGTTTTGAAAAGTTTCAACTTCTTGAGAAATAAAAATATGGTAATAAATTTCTATTAAATGTTCCCTTCCTCCCTGCAAAGTTGGCCGTGTCAAATCCCCCTTTCCTCTTGAGGCAAGGCTCATTTAATGCCATGTTGGAAAGGTTCTAGAAGATTTCAGACACTTTCACTTAACAGAATAACCTCGTTCTGACAGTAAAGACTCAGTCTGTTCATTTTAAAGTAGGGCTGCTTTGACCAAAGAGGGAGCAGAAGGCCCAAGTCTGCCCACTAGGCAGCATTTACTAGCTTCCTTGCGGAAACCACTGATCAAAAAGCCTCTGGCAAAACGTTTAGAAATTAAAAAACAAAATATTTGATTGAAATTATATTTCAGAGGCTATCTGTACAGTTACCTGAAAATTTATGAGGTGCTTCCGGCAGTGGGCTAAAGAACTGTTTCTACTTATTCATTAAATCGACAAATAACAACTGATAACTTCATATCTACTATACGGCTGGCATGACTCAAAGCTCTAAGGACACAACATTGAAATATCTATCCCTGCCCTCATGAAGGTTATAGTCTATGGCTATCCTATCTCAAAAGCATCAATCTGCTTAAAAATGCCCAAGACAATAACTGTTTTATGACTTTTTAAAAGTAGTCCAATTTCTTTAATGAGCAGAAGAAATTAGACTATGATATGAAAAATCTAGGGAATGAATTTGGAAAATAAACAAAATCTTAGACAGTTAAATCTCCTTTTCCTGTAGAACTCAACCAACAAAGCCATAAGCTGGATGGAAAAACAGTTTCTGGGGAGTATGCAATGTGTTAACCTCAGTAAATGTCAAAAGTGACAGCATTATGTACTGAATGCATACTACAAGCAAAGGTTCAAGTTTACATGGTGGATTATTTCTGTCTCCTCTATTCATTTCTGTTAACAGCTTTGTATCAGTGCATGTGCACAAAAATATCCTTATTTTCTCGTTAGCATATTTTGCTGTGGAGTTTAAAAAACCTTAAGGGCATATTCTTGTAAACTGCCTAGGTATAGATTTCACGTGAAGCAGGTATAAATTTTTGGCAAAGTCATCGGGGTGCAAAGAATGCCGCATTACTGTACTTCTCTAAGATTGATTTGAGTCTGACTCGGAGTCTCCTCAGTTCTTACCAAGTTCGTGGGATATTCAATTGCAGCTATTTCTATAGGAAATAGCTCTATTTCCTACTCCTGGGTCAAGGGAGGGTCTTTGGAGGTCTCACACAGAGATAAACATTTACAAAAAAAGTATCCATTGTCTTTCTCTTTCTTCTCTTTGGGTCCCAACTCTCCTTAACTCCAGAGATGCTCACTTCTCTCTCCAACATTTGTAAAAAAAAAACTAGGAAGAGAAGGCCTGTTCTAGACCTGCAAAATCCCCTGGGGCCAAGAGAAAAAGAAATCTTGGCTGCCTTTGGAATGGGAGCTGGAACAAAACACAGATTAATGCACCAATAATGCTCCTGTCCCATTTGAAATGGTAAATGGCTTGTGTTCACCTTCCATTCTTGTTGTGTCACAGAGTGTTGAAAGGCAGCATTTTTTTTTTTTTTTGTGGTACGCGGGCCTCTCACTGCTGTGGCCTCTCCCGTTGCGGAGCACAGGCTCCGGACGCGCAGGCTCAGCGGCCACGGCTCACGGGCCTAGCCGCTCCGCGGCATGTGGGATCTTCCCAGACCGGGGCACGAACCCGTGTCCCCTGCATCGGCAGGCGGACTCTCAACCACTGCGCCACCAGGGAAGCTCAAGGCAGAATTTTTTAGTCATTAATTCCTTGGAATTGTAACCTAGAATTGTAATTTGTGCTCCCTGTAAAAAACATTCTCTTTGTCCTGTAGAGCTTGCTACTCAAAGCAGTGTGCAGTCTGTGTGCTGGCAGCATCAGTGGCCCCTGGGGGCTTGTTAGAAATGCAGATTCTCAGGTCCCACGTTAGACCTTCAGAATAAGAATCTGCATTTGAACAAGTTCCGCAGGTGATTCATATGCTCCTTAAAGTTTGAGAAGCACTTGTCTAAATGATTTTTCCTTCCGTTTTTCTTTTCCATTTCTCAAACACAAGGCATAATCCTTGCATGTCTTATAGGCCCTGAAAAATCCCTTCCAAATGAGTAATGAAAATTAAGCTTTTAGAAGGGGCTTCTGTCTGTTCTTCAACACTTGGATGAAAACTGTGTCACAACATCTGGGATTAGGTAATCAATAGACTTCCAATGAGAAGAGAGTTCACATTTTCCTTCTGGAGGGAACAAGACATATTTGTGCTCTGGTTCCATTTTTATGCTGCTGATTTTACTAAATTGTGTATGGAGGGACTTCTGAGCTCAGATCAGTAAGCTTTAATTTGAGACATGAAAGGCCAGCATTTTGGTCCAGGTCCCAAACACAGCTTACTGACTGCTTACTACAGGCAGCAAGAAAAACGTCTTTTGAGCCAGGGTACAAGTAGTTTTCAAAAGTCATTAGACTTGTGAAAATTCTACCTGGCCTATAAAATTTACACTTGGCCCAAGCATTTACACTTTGCAGCGCCAGTTAATTTTCCAAGCAGGTATTCCCTTCTCCTACTGTCCCTAACGTTAAGAGCCAAGGATCAGGAATATTTGCCTGTTAAAAATTCTTCCCCACTCTTCACCCACAGTTGAGATTAGAGAAGAAAAACAGATCAGGTTAACTTAAAAAAAAAATCATTTCCACATTTCATGGCCTTTAGGTATGTCATTCACTCATTCATTCATTCATTTCTACTTTTGTCCACTTTCAAGTAGCTGTTTTTAAGGCAATTTTATGTCTTCAAGATGATGTCAAAATCAAATACCTGAAATAATTTACGAGTGATAAACTTCCTGCTTTTGAAATGATGCTCTCCAAATTACATAGCTTTCCATAGTGGTGCCTGGTATAGAGTACTACCAAGAAATACTTGGTTTGCTCATTTCTTAAAAACATTTATCAAGTGGCTGTTATGTGTCCAATTAGTTATCATAGATTTAGCAATATAAGATGCAAGGGTTGTGAGAAGTAAAAGTATTAGACAAATCCCCATGCTCAAATAGATTACAGCTTGTTGGAGGAGCCAGACAGGAACATACCCACGGTGGAACAACAGCAAGGATGAGTCAGTATCAGCAAAGCATTGCTAGAGGGCCTTTCCCCAAACGTTGTCTGATGAGTAACTAACCAGAGCAGTGATGTGGTCCAGATCACTGAAAGCTGGAACAAACTGGGAAACCTACATGCTGGAAGTAAGACTTGAAGTGGACCCTGGAGGATGGCTGGGTAGAAGTTAGAGAAAGAGAAATGCCAAGAGGCACAGTCATAGACAATATTATGTCTTAAACTAATTTCTCCTCTGGAAGAACAATTTGGAAATGAATCCCTGCATTTTGTGACTGAGGCTTAATTTGCAGAAGGTCTAGATCCCAATCTTATACCAATAGTAGGGGAGACTTCAGGGGCTGCACTGCATGCTGGATAGGCTAAGAATTTCTGACTAGGGGCCGCTGCAGACAACATGTTTGTGAGGCTCTGGACTCTATAGAGTCAGATGGAAATCTTCCCTGGAAGGTGCAGTTCTTACTCTGAGAGCAAGTGCAGTTCTAAGGATAAACAGCTTCCTAAATCTTCATTCAGTCAAATGTCTTGAGCTGAAGTTACTTTAAATGGCCACAAGTTTTATAGTACTATTAAAAATCTAAAACAAATAGCAAAAATAACACCACCTAGTAAGTTAACATCAGGAAAATATTTGAGCAATAATTACATGACCTCAGAGATTCCCTGGTCCAGAAACCAGAACCCAGTCATTAGCCAATATAATCCTCAGTATGGTCTTTCCATTCTTCCCATCATTCCTTGTCAGTTAATACTGCCTGATGGAATCACCATCTGACACTGCACAATTAAGTCAAAGTCATTATAAATTCTTGGCCTCTATCCAACGAATGCTTTTTAAATTTTTAAAAATCAATGCCAGAAAAGAGCTTTATCTTTTTCTTTTGGGGCTACGTCTTGTGAAGGAGTCAGAAACAGTTGCGAAGAGTTTCTAATACTTATGCTCCGTGTGTGGCAGATCACCAATCATTGTGAAAACTATTAATGTTATGACAAAATTAAATGGCTTTCCTAGCAGGCCATTTCTGAGAAATATTATGCCTGTGGCTTTAGGTCAATTCAATGACATAGCTCATCTTCCCAGAGACTCAAGTGGAATGCTTATTTATTTTTTTTTTCGCATTTCCTTAAATCACAACACTATGGAAACCCATACTGATGTTTTGCTCCAAAACTGTTTTTGTAGTGAGACTTAGAGGTATTCATTCATTGTTGAGGCAGAAGAACTAATTCTGTGCGTACATATTCCAGACTTTTTAAAAAAATTAAATACCTAAATTTGATGAATTTTCAGTCAGCCTGTCCAAAAGCAAGAAAATAAGCTACTGTTTCTCTGGTACCTCACAAATAGCCATATTAAAACCAACACACTGGGGTTTCCCAGGTAGCACAGTGGTTAAGAATCCACCTGCCAATGCAGGGGACACGGGTTCGAGCCCTGGTCCGGGAAGATCCCACATGCCGTGGAGCAACTAAGCCCGTGCACCACAACTACTGAGCCCGCGCGCCACAACTACTGAGCCTGCGTGCCACAACTACTGAAGCCTGCGTGCCTAGAGCCTGTGCTCCACAAGAGAAGCCACCACAGTGAGAAGCCCACGCACCACAATGAAGAGTAGCCCCGCTCGCCGCAACTAGAGAAAGCCTGTGTGCAGCAACGAAGACCTAATGCAGCCAAAAAAACGCAACACACTAAGAATCTAGAGACTATTATCAACATTTGTGACTCTTAGTAAAGGCATTCATATCTTCCCATTCCTGTCGCCTCCTTTACTATTCTTATCTCTACCTCTTGGCTCTTGTTCTCCAGTCTTCATTCAGGATAATAATTTCTCATGACAGCTGAGTACAATATTTCCTTCTTCAGCCAAATAACAAAATAATAAAAATAAATGATTTCTTTACTGCATTTCCACATATCACCTCCCTGGATGAGAACTTTGGCATTTTGGAAATTTTAAATTCACAATAGGCAGAAATGGGGATATACTGTGGCTTCACTCTGCACAGTACCATGGGCACATAGATATTTAATATGGAACAATAATACTAGCTGATAGCTAATAATCACTTTCCATGAGCCACGCACCATGTTACGCACTTTACAGAAATGATCTCTTTTAATTCCTGAAACAATCTCACGAAGCTATGGTGCAAGTGCTCTTGTTACCATCATTTTAAAGATATGAATAGTGAAGCGCAGAGTGGGTGAGTAACTCACCCCAAATCACAAGGTAGTAACTACTGGACCTAAGCCAGGCAGAGGCTCTAGAGCTCATACGCTTAAACCCCACAGTCTAGTTGGTATTTCTTTGAATGTTTGTCTGTGAATTCTTTCAGTTGGATCATCACCAGAATCTGACAGCAGTAAATGAAAGGAACAAATAAAACAAAATAAAAGGATTGAAGGCTGAAGTTGGAATGGACCTAACTGTTAAATGGGCCATAATTTTAGAGATGAAATAACTGGGCCCCAGAGTGGTTAAGGGACTGCTCAAAACCACATAACTAGTTAGTTGGACTGAAAATATAATCTAGGTCTCCAGCCTTGTCTGTTAAGGGATCTTTCCACTGTGCTGTGCTCCCTGACTCCTGATCTGTCATTCCTCTGCCATGTTATTCCTCTGTTCCATGCCAGGCTCAGGGCATTGAGATATTCAAAATCACAAGCAGAAGTATGAGTCATAAATTAATACAACAGATTTAAACTGGTGCACATTTTATATATTCATTTTAATGGCTTTCTTTCTACTTAAAAGCGATCATTTACAGGTTCTCTCTTGATAGATAACATTTTAATGACAAGTAAAAATAAAGGAACAGATACAGATATACATATGTATTGGACTAACTGGTTAAATGAAACTTTTTTTCACTGTTCTGAAAACTATAACCTTAACCTAGGCAATATGAATTGCATGTGTGTGAGGACTGAAGCTGAGAGAATGGGAGATAGTGATGTCATAGGGACAGGAATGAATTTCAAAGTGGTTCAAAAGTAGTGGCAACAAGTACCTCTTGCCAGGAGATGAACAAAGTTGCATACTGGGTAGAATTTCCAACCCTCTTGCACTGTTGGTGGGAATGTAAATTGATACAGCCACTATGGAGAGCAGTACTGAGGTTCCTTAAAAAACTAAAAATAGAACTACCATATGACCCAGCAATTCCACTACTGGGCATATACCCTGCAAAAACCATAATTCAAAAAGACACATGTACCCCAATGTTCATTGCAGCACTATTTACAATAGCCAGGATATGGAAGCAACCTAAATGTCCAAAAATAGAGGAATGGATAAAGAAGATGTGGTACATATATACAATGGAATAGTACTCAGCCATAAAAAGGAATGAAATTGGGTCATTTGTAGAGACATGGATGGACCTAGAGACTGTCATACAAAGTGAAGTAAGTCAGAGAAAGACAAATATCGTATATTAATGCATATATGTGGAATCTGAAAAAATTGGTATAGACAATCTTATTTCTAATCTTAGAAATAGAAACACAGACATAGAGAACAAACATATAGACACCAAGGGGCAAGAGGGGTGGAATGAATTGGGAGATTGGGATTGACATATATACACTACTGATACTACGTATAAAATAGATAACTAATGAGAACCTACTGTATAGCACAAGAAACGCTACTCAGTGCTCTGTGGTGACTGAAATGGGAATGAAATCCAAAAAAGAGGGGATATATGTATACATATAGCTGATTCACTTTGCTGTACAGTAGAAACTAATACAACATTGTAAAGCAAATATACTCCAATAAAAATTTTTTAAAAATCTGGCAGATATTAAAATGCATTCAGTGTTTAGAGGCAGAAAGAAAAGTTAATTTGATGTTGATTCATTTCTGGTCCCAAAAGATGTCGTAAACCCTTGTTTCTGGAAACTATTTAGGTGACAAAAACCGGTACAGAAGCTGAGTGAGTGACACTCATTTTGTCCTTTTAAAATAATATGTATGGTCTCTCTAGGTCTGGGTTAATGCTGGCACACATCTTTTCAAGTTTTCTACTATAAGCAACTTTTGAGGGAGTAAAATTGGATATAATGACATTGAATTTAGGATGAGGAGCATTTCTATACTGGAGTTTCATGGCACAATGTGAAAACTTAAGTTCTTGCCTTAATGAAAGTTTGCCTATAGTTGGAGTTTCCCGTAGGAAAAGAATATGACATCATTAAAATACTCCATACAGGGGAAAGGTCCATAACAAAGAAAAGTGTTTCTCCAGGTAAACTTTGAAATGAAGATCTGAGATGGTAGCCTGTCAAAAATACATCATGCTCCTTCTCTTTGTTTATATCCTTTGTCTCTATGAAGACAGGGAAAAAATTATAACAACCGTAAAAATCTATATCTACATGAACTGATCTGTAAGTCAGAGGCTACTCATTTGTAAGGTGAGATTGTATCTGAACACACATGGTAGTTTGATATATTCAAACAACCTGTTAAATTCTAGCAGCCAGTGGTAACTACCTACTGAAGAGCTGTTTCAAAATAGTAACTGATTTACCATTTAGCCAGACTTTCTTCCTAAAACTCGGTGTATATAATAATGGATTTTCAAATAAATGATAAACTTACAAAATCCTATCCTGAAAGAATCTATAGTGCATTTGCCTCAACAGAAAGGGTCTTAACTGCTACAGATTTGCTTCTGGTTGAAGTTCAGAACTCTCTGACTAGGTGAAGGGCGTTTTTCAACTACTGTATGAAGTCTCTGTGTCCTTTGAGAATTCATATAAATGTCAGAAAGGGGAAACTTGCAAATGGGGGGGGACACTATTCGTTCATACACAAAGTGTTTGTTAGTTGCGATGAGTGTTATCCTAAATACCATGCTAGATACAGAGACAGAAAGAAATCAGATGAGTTATCAAAACTTCAAAAAGATTATAGTCTGATAGGAAAGATGAGGCAAACATAAAAATATAGTATAACCTACAACATTTTATATATATATATATATATATATATATATATATATATATAATGTATGCAAGATGTACATAACAGAGGGCTAACATGGTTGAAAAATCTGATGAAGAGGGTCAGGAAAGACTTCAAGAAGACCATGAAGTCTTGAAGATGATGGGATTTGTACCTACAAAGACTAAGTTCTTTATGTAACTACATGTTTATCGTCATTCAAATTTCAGCTTAAATGCCATCTCTTCTCTGACCACTTTATCAAAGTAGAACCCTTCCCTAATTCCGTCAGAGTATCCCGTTCTTTTACTTCTGACACTCTTACATGATTTGCAAGCATGTATTTGTCTATTGACCTGATTATTATCTGTTTCTCCTCCACTAGATTCGAAGTTCCAAGAGGGTATAAACCACATCTGTTTTGTTCCCTAACGTATATCTAGTTCTAAATCTAGGGCTCAACCCGTGGGAAGGGCACACTAAACATATGCTATGAATAAATTCTAGTTGAGAAAACAATTTGAGCAAAGTGATAACAGTGGATAAACAAGAATCATTTAGGACACAGCAAATGTTTCAAAAGAGCTGAAATACAAGGTAAAGTGAAATGGTATATAATTAAGGTTGGAAGGTGGGTTGGGACTAGATTGTGGGAGACTGAACTCCAAGCTAAGGAAACTTGGACTTTATTATTTAGATGCTGGGCCAGCGGGACAATCTGTAAATGGACTGTTTCAGAAAACCTGGGGTATAAGATCACATATGTAAAGATAAGGAAAAAGCATTGAAAATTCTTTAAGAAATGAGATGACTGTTGAATATGGATATTGAAAATGAATCTAATAGTTAATAAAGGGCCTTCATCAATGTATTTCTTCATCTGAAAGATAACACATCTCCAAATTTTGCTTGTACAACCCGTTGCTCCTGAAAGGTTTCGGTGGCCATAAAAATCCATCTCCCAGATCTCCTACTGCAGAAAGCATAACTGGCCTATGCCCTCAGTTGCTGTGCTCTGAAACCCATCCAGCCAATGACTTAGCATGACAGGCCCATTCCTGGGACGGGGGGGGGGGTGATTCCTCTGTCAGGTGGCTTTGGCTTGAAGACTCCCTGTGTAGGCTTTGCCAAAACTTTCCTAGCCTTGTACTGATGTCTGAGGCCTTTCCTCCCTCCCTCCCTCCCTTCCTCCCTCTTTTCTTCCTTTCCTCCCTTCCTTCCTCCCTCCCTCTCTTCTCTCCCTCCTTCCCTTTCTTCCATTTCTTCCTTCATGTATTTCTTCTTCACAGGGGTCAGAACTGCATTGGAGTCTGCAGCTCTCCCAGTCCCCTCTAGTTCCTTCCCCCTTTTTCCTCACAAGCATTTCCTCTCATAAATCTCTTGCATAGCTAATCTCCCAGTAAATCCCTTGCACAAGGTCTGCATCTCAGAAAACTCAGGCTAACCGAGCAGCCAAACCTTACATTCCCAGAATCACAACAGCTTGAGAAAAATAAATTTCAACTGGTCAGCCACTATCAAGCTGCTGCAGAGGTCCCAAAACATTGTGTCATGAGCTGATGAGCCACTTAGCTTTGTTTCTTCTCCTAAGAGTGAAGTGTGTGCTCTGGGTAAAGAGGCTGTCAAGCTTTGAAATGAAAAGAGAGGCTCAAGGACTAGAGGGGTTCAGGCTCAGGTTGGCCTCATTGCCAGTGGGGTGCTTGCCAAGGAGGACCCAGTGGCTGGGAGAACATAGCTAATCTTGGCATTCAGGACTTGCTCTTTTTTTTTTTTTTTGTGGTATGTGGGCCTCTCACTGTTGTGGCCTCTCCCGTTGCGGAGCACAGGCTCCGGACGCGCAGGCTCAGCGGCCATGGCTCACGGGCCCAGCCACTTCGCGGCATGTGGGATCTTCCCTGACCGGGGCACGAACCCGTGACCCCTGCATCGGCAGGCGGACTCTCAACCACTGCACCACCAGGGAAGCCCAGAATTTACTCTTTTACTTTTCATTTTCCCCTTGAACATGCTGTCCTCACATTTCCTCTACACTCTTATGATTTATGTCTGGTCTTCTTGCTTTAGAATTTTCTTTCCCCTCCACTGCCACATGAATAAAAAAAGAAGAGTAACTCTTATCACACACTTATAATATTCCACTTCCTGCCATTCAAGGGCCCTCCTGAGAGCCCTGGAAGAGCTTTCATGCCTCCTGCTTTACTATTTCAAGCTACGTTTGCATTTTAGTGACAATCACTAAGGCCACTTCGTCTTCCAAGGTTTTTCTTAGTCACTGGCCTATTATTTTCCCTTCTTGAGCACTGTACCAAATGACAGAGAACACAGATGTTAAAGGTGATTCTGAATTACAGAAAAGGAGATTGAAATTTCAAATGCTATCTGAAAAGCATTAATCTCGAGAAAGCAAAAAATGACTGTTTTCACAACAATAGAACAGAAAACAGAAATGAATCTGGCCGATTGTGTGTCCTTCTAACCTAGTAATTTATTTCCTTCTTTGAACCTGTGATCTAGAAGCTGTTGTGCCTATGAACTCAATCAGGGCACTTTATTCTTTACCTTAGGTTCTTTTAAGAAGTTCCTGTGGAGCCGAGCTGCAGTGCTGCATTGGGCTTCTCAGCCTCCAAGATCTCCTCCCACTTCCAGAATCCAGACATAACTTTGAATGTTCCCTTCCCGGGAGAAAACCAACTGTCAGAGCGGAGACACATTGCCCCCTCCCCCTTCTTCACCTGAGCTGGATCCTGGCTTTTCCTCATCCTCCTCTACAGTGCCCGGTAGACAAGTGCTACACTGAATAGAGACCTTGTTAAGACTTGTCCTGTAGCTTGGTATTACAGATGTGCTATTAGTGCAATAAGGTGAAGGCTGTCTGCCCAGAGAAATACATAATTTATATAAGAAAATAAATTTCATAAATTAAAAAAAAACACAATACTATTTGTAACTGCATGAAAAATATTAAATATCTAGGAATAAATCTGTTGAAAGGTGTGCAAGACCTTGACACTGAAAACTGTAAAACTTATCTGGAGAAAAATTGAAGAAGACCTCAGTAAATGGACAGATATTCCATGTTCATAAATTGGAAGACTCAATACTGTTATCGATTTTTTCCTAAATTGATCTATAGGTTCAATGCAATCCAATTACAATTCCAGCAAGCCACGTGTGAAAAAAAAGACGTTCCTGTGGGCAGACACCATTGGTTGGTTACCCAACAGTTAGGAACCAAATTACCCCAACTCATGGCTACATTGGGTTTAGTCTAAACCAGTTAAGATATCCCATTCACCTTTGCCAGATGTTCACACTTATGACATCCTTTGCAACTGGAGGTGGCAGGTAAAAGAGTTCTGACTAAAGAGACTTATGTGGACGTTGGCCGAAGACTTCTGGAAAACCTTTAGATGCCTTAAAAAATGGACAAGGTGCAAAAGAAGAGCTTGCTGACACCATTACCTGTTCTATCTTCAAGCCTTGAGTATGTATGTGATGTCTGGAGTTTTAGCTATCGTCTTGGCCATTAGGCAGTGACAATCATGAAGCCAAAAAGCCATCACACTAGAGGTGGAGCAGAAACCCAAGAAAAGCCTGATGACATCCTTAACCTGCCTAACCAAACCCGAGACCACTTCTAAATTTAAGTAAACAATAAATGTCCATATGGCTGGAGCCACTATTAACAGGATATTCTGTTATTTGCATCAAAAATAATTTTAAAGTCCCCCTCTCTGCTTCTCTCTGTTTCTGGCAGAGACTGTGTTCCACCATGACAGCTCTGGTCACATGGCTCCTCTCCTACTACTCTGTGTCCCACCTGGGATCTAGAATGCTGTTTTCTCCCCTTGCTCAGGTAGATACGGGGCAGTAAAGGCTCTCAGCTATTGCTAGCTCTGGGTCCTTCACCATGAATTGGTTTCTTTAACTCTGTGGACTCTTTTGTAAAGATACACATCATTACACTCTCTCTAGTTAGACTCTTTGCATATGCCATCTCTTTCCTCCCTGGACCTAGACTGATAAAATGGATTTCTATACATACTGAGTTTTATTGTTTGATTCCACAATTCTGATTGAGAGTTTTCAAAAATAAGCAACTTAAAAGCTTCCAAAAAATAGAAAAACCACTTTTGGGAGGGCAGAGTCAAGATGGCGGTGGGGGAGGATGCAGAGTTCGTGTCTCCCCACAACTAGGGAGCCTGCTGGACACTGGTGGGGGACCTTGATGCCCAAGGAGATAGGAGGAACCCTTGAGAGACCATGTAGGATGTGGTGGGGAGTGAGGGGGGAGGAGAAGTGGAGGTTAGCTAGGACTGGAGCCCCTGAGGGGTGTCTGGGAGGGGAGAGGGGTTCCCATACCTGGAGGGACCCTTGGGGGCTCGGAGGATTAGGGGGAGCGCACCTACCATTTGCCCTGCCCAACCCTCCCCAGGAACACTGCTGGGCTCCCGGGCTGGGTCCTCCACCCTCTGGGGCCTCCTCCCAGCCAAGCTGGTCCTAGGGGCATAGGAGGGAGGCAGGGGGAGAAGAGGAGAGGCGGGTGGGAGGGGTCATCTGGGACCAGAGGATCAGGGAAGGCATGGTGGGTGTTTCTGCCGCCAACTCGGGCCCCAGAAAGCCTGCTGGGCTCCCGGGCCTGGTCCTCCATCCTCTGGGGCCCCTTCCAGCCTCATGGGTCCTAAGGACATGGGAAGGAGGGAGGGAAGAGGGGGAAAGAGGAGGAGAGGCCATGGTGGGGGCACACCCTCCAGGACCTGAGAATCAGGAGAGATGCAGTAGGCATTTCCCCGACCCACTCAGCCCTGGAAAGCCTGCTGGGCTCCCAGGCCAGGTCCCCTGCCCTCCAAGGCCCCCTCTGGGCTGCGTTGGTCCTAACGGCGTGGGGGGGGGGAATAAGAAGAGAGGCCAATGGGGAGGGGCCCTCTGGGATCAGAGGCTGGGGAGGGACACGCCAATCATATCCCCTGCCCACTTGGGCCCAGTGAGCCTGCTGGGGTCCTGGACCTGGTCCTCCATGCTCCAAGGCCAGAGGCACTCCTGGGCCTGTCCTGCTACCATGAGCCTAAGCCCCACCCCCCACCACCCCCAGGGCCTTCTCCAGCCCTGTGGGTCCTAAGTATAGGCCCTGCCAACTGCTGAAACCCTCCCCCTGCCTAAGCCCTGCCCCACAGCCAAGGCCTTTTTGGGTATTTTTTTTTCTCCTCTTTTTTACTATTGTGGTTCCAGTTTACCTTCCAGTTGTTTCATCTATATTTTTATTTTTTTATTCTTTCTAACACATCAGTTAGTTTTCTAATCTTTTTGTTTTACTCTTTGTTATTCTGCTCCTTTTCTTCTTTTTTTGAACCCTGCATGGCTTGCAGGATCTTGGTTCACCAGCCAGGGGTCAGGCCTGAGCTCCTGCAGTGGGAGCTCCAAGTCCAAACCACTGGACTAACTGAGAACCTCAGACTCCAGGGACTATTCATCAGAGTGAGGTCTCTCAGAGGTCCTCATCTCAGCACCAAGACCCAGCTCTACCCAAGAGCCTACAAACTCCAGTGCTGGAAGCCTCAGGCCAAAAACCAGTAAGACAGAAACATAATCCAGCCACCAAAAACAAAACAAAACAAAGAGATGACAAAAAAATATGTCACAGATAAAGGAGCAAGGTAAAAACCTACAAGACCAAATAAATGAAGAGGAAATACAAACCTACCTGAAAAAGAATTTGGAGTAACTACAGTAAAGATGATCCAGAATCTTGGAAACAGAATGGAGGCACAGATTGAGAAAATACAAGAAATGTTTAACAAAGATCTAGAAGAACCAAAGAACAAACACAGAGATGAACAACAAAATAACTGAAATGAAAAAATACACTAGAAGGAATCAATAACAAAATAACTGAGGCAGAAGCACGAGTAAGTGAGCTGGAAGATAGAATGGTGGAAATAACTGCCAAGGAGCAGAATAAAGAAAAAAGAATGAAAAGAATTGAAGACAGTCTCAGGGACCTCTGGGACAACACTAAAAGCACCAACATTCGAATTACAGGGGTCCCAGAAGAAGAAGAGAAAAAGAAAAGGTCTGAGAAAATATTCAGAGAGATTATAGTGGAAAACTTTCCTAACGTGGGAAAGGAAATAGTCACCCAAGTCCAGGAAGTGCAGAGAGTCCCATACAGGAAAAACACTAGGAGAAATACACCAAGACACATAATTAATCAAACTAACAAAAATCAAATTCAAGGAAAAAATATTAAAAGCAGCAAGGGAAAAGCAAAAAATAACATACAAAGGAATCCCCATAAGGTTATCAGCTGATATGCAGCAGAAATTCTGCAGGCCAGAAGGGAGTGGCAGGATATACTTAAAGTGATGAAAGAGAAAAATCTACAACCAAGATTACTCTACCCAGCAAGGATCTCATTCAGATTCAACAGAGAAATCAAAAGCTTTACAGACAAGCAAAAGCTAAGAGAATTTGGCACCACCAAACCAGCTTTACAACAAATGCTAAAGGAACTTCTCTAGGCGGGAAACACAAGAGAAGAAAAAGACCCACAAAAACAAACCCAAAACAATTAAGAAAATGGTAATAGGAACATACATATTGATAATAACCTTGAAAATAAATGGATTAAATGCTCCAACCAAAAGACACAGACTGGCTGAATGTATACAAACACAAGACTCATATATATGCTGTCTACAAGAGACCCACTTCAGACCTAGGGATACATACAGACGGAAAGTGAAGGGATAGAAAAAGATATTCCATGCAAATGGAAATCAAAAGAAAGCTGGAGCAGCAATACTCATATCAGATAAAGTAGACTTTAAAATAAAGAATGTTATAAGAGACAAGGAAGGACACTACATAATGATCAAGGGATCAATCCAAGAAGAAGATACAACAATTGTAAATATTTATGCACCCAACATAGGAGAACCTCAATACGTAAGGCAAATGCTAACAACCATAAAAGGGGAAATTGACAGTAACACAATAATAGTAGGGGACTTTAACACCCCACTTTCACCAAGGGACAGAGCAACCAAAATGAAAATAAAAAAGGAAACACAAGCTTTAAATGATACATTAAACAAGATGGACTTAATTGATATTTATAGGACATTCTACCCAGAACAACAGAATACACTTTCTTCTCGAGTGCTCATGGAACATTCTCCAGGATAGATCATATCTTGGGTCATAAATGAAGTCTTGGTAAATTTATGAAAATTGAAATTGTATCAAGTATCGTTTCCGACCACAACGCTATGAGACTAGATATGAATTACAGGAAAAAATCTGTTAAAAATACAAACACATGGAGGCTAAACAATACACTACTTAATAACCAAGAGATCACCGAAGAAATCAAAAAAACATAAAAAAATACATAGAAACAAATGACAGTGAAAACACAACAACCCAAAACCTATGGAATGCAGCAAAAGCAGTTCTAAGAGGGAAGTTATAGCAATTCGATCTCACCTCAAGAAACAAGAAAAATCTCAAATAAACAATCTAACCTTATGCCTAAAGCAACTAGAGAAGGAAGAACAAAGAAAACCCAAAGTCAGTAGAAGGAAAGAAATCATAAAGATCAGAGCAGAAATAAATGAAATAGAAATGAAGAAAACAATAGCAAACATCAATAAAACTAAAAGTTGGTTCTTTGAGAAGAAAAACAAAATTGATAAACTATTAGCCAGACTCATCAAGAAAAAAAGGGAGAGGACACAAATCAATAAAATTAGAAATGAAAAAGGAGAAATCACAACTGACACCACAGAAATACAAAGGATTATAAGAGACTACTACAAACAACTATACGCCAATAAAATGGACAACCACGAAGAAATGGACAAATTCTTGGAAAGGTACAATTTGCAAGACTGAACCAGGAAGGATTAGAAAATATAAACAGACCTGTCACAAGTAACAAGTATTAATTGAAACTGTAATTAAAAATCTTTCAACAAACAAAAGTCCAGGACCAGATGGCTTCACAGGTGAATTCTGTCAAACGTTTAGAGAAGAGCTAACACCCATCCTCCTCAAACTCTTCCAAAAAATTGCAGCGGAACATTCCTAAATTTGTTCTATGAGGCCGCCATCACTCTGATACCAAAACCAGACAAAGATATTGCAAAAAAAGAAACTTACAGACCAATATCACTGATGAATATAGATGCAAAAATCCTCAACAAGATACTAGCTAACAGGATCCAAAAGCACATTAAAAGGATCATACACCATGATCAACTGGGATTTATCCCAGGAATGCAAGGATTCTTTAATATATGCAAATCAATCAATGTGATACACCATATTAACAAATTAAGGAATAAAAACCATATGATCAACTCAATAGATGCAGAAAAAGCTTTTGACAAAATTCAATGCCCATTTATGGTGAAAACTCCCTAGAAAATGGGCATAGAGGGAAACTACCTCAACATAAAAAAGGCCATATATGACAAACCCAATAGCAAACATCATTCTCAATGGTGAAAAACTGAAAGCATTTCCACTAAGATCAGGAACAAGACAAGGATATCCATTCTCGCCACTATAATTCAATATAGTTTTGGAAGTCCTAGCCATGGCAATCAGAGAAGGAAAAGAAATAAAAGGAATACAAACTGGAAAAGAAGTAAAACTGTCACTGTTTGCAGATGACATGATACTATACCTAGAAGATCCTAAAGATGTCACCAGAAAACTACTAGAACTAATCAATGAATTTGGTAAGGATACAATAACAACAAAATATCAGAAAGAGAAATTAAGGAAACAATCCCATTTACCATCTCATCAAAAAGAATAAAATACCTAGGGATAAAACTACCTAAGGTGGCAAAAGACTTGTACTCAGAAAACTATAAAACGCTGATGAAAGAAATCAAATATGACATAAACAGATGGAGAAATATACCATGTTCTTGGATTGGAAGAATCAATACTGTGAAAATGACTGTACTACCCAAAGCAATCTATGGATTCATGCAATACCTATCAAACTACCAAAGGAATTCTTCACAGAATTAGAACAAAAAATTTTACAATTTGTATGGAAACACAAAAGACCCCGAATAGCCAAAGAAATTTTTGTTTCTCAAGAGAAAGAAAAATGGAGCTGGAGGAATCAGGCTCCCTGACTTCACACTACACTACACTATACTACAAAGCTACAGTAATCAAGACAGTATGGTACTGGCACAAAAACGGAAATATAGATCAACGGTACAGGATAGAAAGCCCAGAGATAAACCCACGCACATATGGTCACTTAATTTATGACAAAGGAGGCAAGAACATACAATGGAGAAAAGACAGCCTCTTCAGTAAGTGGTGCTGGGAAAACTGGACAGCTACTGTAAAAGAATGAAATTAGAACACTCCCTAATACCATACACAAAAATAAACTCAAAATGGATTAAAGACCTAAATGTAAGACCAGACACTATAAAACTCTTAGAGGAAAACACAGGAAAAACATTCTTTGATATAAACCACAGCAAGATCTTTTTTGACCCACCTCCCAGAGTAATGAAAATAAAAACAAAAATAAACAAATGGGACCTAATTAAGCTTAAAAGCTTTTGCACAGCAAAGGAAACCATAAACAAGATGAAAAGACAACCCTCAGAATGGGAGAAAATATTAGCAAATGAAGCAATGGACAAAGGATTAATCTCCAAAATATATAAACAGCTCATGGACCTCAATATCAAAAACCAAACAACCCAATCAAAAAATGGGCAGAAGACCTAAATAGCCATTTCACCAAAGAAGGCATATAGATGGCTAAGACGCACATGAAAAAGATGCTGAACATCACTAATTATTAGAGGGATGCAAATCAAAACTACAGTGAGGTATTACCTCACACCTGTCGGAACGGCCATCATCAAAAAATCTACAAACGATAAATGCTGGAGACGGCGTGGAGAAAAGGGAACCCTTTTGCACTATTGGTGGGAATGTAAATTGATACAGCCACTATGGAGAACAGTATGGAGGTTCCTTAAGAAACTAAAAATAGACCTCACTACTGGGCATATACCCAGAGAAAACCATAATTCAAAAGGACACATGTACCCCAATGTTCACTGCAGCACTATTTACAATAGCCAGGACACGGAAACAACCTAAATGTCCAACAAGAGGTGAATGGATAAAGAATATGTGGTACATATACACAACGGAATATGACTCAGCCATAAAAAGGAATGAAATTGGGTCATTTTTTGAGATGTGGATGGACCTAGAGTCTGTCTTACAGAGGAAGTAAGTCAGAAAGAGAAAAACAAATATCGTATATTAATGCATTTATGTGGAATCTAGAAAAATGATACAGATAACCTGTTTGTAGGGCAGGAATAGAGATGTAGTCGTAGAGAATGGACATGTGGACATGGGGAGGGGGTAAGTGGAGGATGTGACAAATTGGGAGATTAGGTTTGACATAAATACACTACCATGTTTAAAATAGTTAGCTAGTGGGAACCTGCTGTGTAGCACAGGGAGCTCAGCTCAGTGCTCTGTGATAACCTAGATGGTTATGGAGGGGGGAGGGAGGTCCAAGAGGGAGGGGATATATGTATACTTATAGCTGATTCACTTCACTGTATAGCAGAAACTAACACAATATTGTTAAGCAATTTTACTCCGATAAAAAAAAAAAGAAAGAAAAAGAATAGGAAAAAAAATAGCTTCCAGAAAATATAGTGCAGGATGGGTTCTAGGCATGTAGATTTTAATGGAAACAAATGAAGCAACCCTTTACTTTCTACACTGGGTAGAAGAAGTGAAGGTAGAATTTGAGTTTCAGCAACAGGCATAAGAAAAAATGCAGAATATGTAGTACCATGCTCTACTTCATCATAATCTCATGTTCGTTACATAGTGTAACTTATCTCTGAAATCTAATTTTTTTTGGTTTAACTTGAGGATTCAAAAAAATGAGGACTGAATGTTTTGTAATTTCAGTACTGTAGTATAACTAGGGCTTTCAATTTTTGACAACAATCCACAAATATACATTTGACCCATATATACATCACTTATGTCTCTGTGTATCACTAAATGATACCTACCATTACTATAAATGATATAATCTTCCATACTAAAGAGTGCAATATATATCTTACTCTCCTGTTCTATGCTTTTTCATTAAAAAATACTAGTTAGGGAGTTTGGGATTGACATGTACACACTGCTATATTTAAAATGGATAACCAACAAGGACGTACTGTATAGCCCAGGGAAATCTGCTCAATATTATGTAACAACCTAAATGGGAAAAGAATTTGAAAAAGAATAGATACATGGATGTGTATAACTGAATCACCTTGCTGTACACCTGAAACTAACACAACATTGTTAATCAACTATACTCCAAAAATAAAAAAAAATACTAGTTGAGCCTTACTAAATAAATTTCATGGCAGCCTGATGGTTGCTACTGGTAGTGTAAAAAATGTGTATGGAAACACAAAAGACCCCAAATAGCCAAAATAATCTTGAGAAAGAAGAACAGAGTTGGAGGAATCATACTCTCTGACTTCAGAGTATACTACAAAGCTACAGTAATCTGTTTTTTTTTTGCTACAGTATTGGCACAAAAACAGACACACAGATCAATGGAACAGGATAGAGAGCCCAGAAATAAACCCATGCACTTATGGTCAGTTAATCTGTGACAAGGGAGGCAAGAATATACAATGGAGAAAAGACAGCCTCTTCAATAAGTGGTGCTGGGAAAACTGGACAGCTACAAGTAAAAGTCTGTAATAAGAACATTCTCTAACAGCGTATACAAAAATACACTCAAAATGGATTAAAGACCGAAATGTATGACCAGATACTATTGTCCTAGAGGAAAATATAGGCACAACTCTCTCTGACATAAACCACAGCAATATTTTTTTGGATCCATCTCCTAAAGTAAATAAAAGCAAAAATAAACAAATGTTACCAATTAGACTTAAAAGCTTTTGCACAGCAAAGGAAACCATCAACAAAAAGACAACCTAGTAAGTGGGGGAAAATATCTGCAAATGATATGACTGATAAGGGATCAACATCCAATATATATCAACAGCTCATACAACTCAACATCAAAAAAACAGTCCAGTTAAAAGGCAGAAGACCCGAATAGACATTTTTCCCAAAGAGAAAATGCAGATGATGGCCAACAGGCACATGAAAAGATGCTCAACATCACTAATCATCAGGGAAGTGCAAATCAAAACCACAATGAGATGTCACATCACAGCTCTCAGAATAGCCATCAGCAAAAGAACACAAATACCAAATGTTAGCGAAGATGTGGAGAAAAGAGGACCCTCATATACTGTTGGTGGGAATGTAAATTGTTGCAGCCACTGTGGAAAACAGTATGGAGGCTTCTCAAAAAACTAAAAATAGAACTACCATTTGACCCAGCAATTCCATTCCTGGTATATATCCAAAAAACCAAAACCACTAATTTGAAAAGATACATGCACCCCAATGATCACAGTAACATTATTTACAATTGCCAAGATATGAAAGCAACCTAAGTGTCCATCAACAGATGAATGGATAAAGAAGATGTGGTAAGTATACACAATGGAATACTACTCAGCCATAAAGAAGAATGAAATTTTGCCATTTGCAGCAACACGGATGGACTTGGAGGGCATTATGCTAAGTGAAATAAGTTAGAGAATGACAGATACTGCATGATATCACTTATATGTGGAATCTAACAAATACAACAAACTAGTGAATATAACAAAAAAGAAGCAGACTCACAGATGTAGAGAACAAACTAGTGGTGGCCAGTGGGGGTGGGGGGAGGGGCAATATAGGAGTTGGGAAGTACCAACTATTGGGTGTAAGGTAGGATGTATTGTACAACATGGGGAATATAGCCAATATTTTGAATAACTGTAAATGGATTATAACCTTCAAAAATTGTATTAAAAAAACCCCATATTCATCTTTAAAACAAAAATCATTGCACTTAACTTTTTAATGTAAAGAATCTAAATCCATGACATAAAAGTGTGGTCTAGTGGAGAGAGTAACCAAAACACTAGCATTTGTATTGTTTAATAGTTTAAAAAGAATTTCCACACTTTTTGATATAACTTAATAGCCACAATAACCCAGTAATATAAATAAGGCTCCCATTTCCATTCCTAGGTGAGAAAACCAGGGCTCACCAGATTAAACAGTCTGCTCATGTGCACACTGCCAGAAAATACAGGTTTTCATCTTCTGATGCTGAACGCCGAACTCCTTGACTCTTCTAGGTTAGCAGCAGGTAATTAGAATCAGCCCAAACTCTAATTGAGAAAGTCAATAACCTCAGCTGTAAAACAATAAAAAATATTTGCCTCTTTCACTTTGCCAGAAAATCTTGAAAGTAGACTGAGGTGTTGGATGGTTTCAACACTCGAAATTCTTAGGAGAAAGTTAACAGTAAGTTCTTATCAATATCAAACCTCTGCTATTTTCACCTTTCTGTGCCTCTAATAGTGTTACTATACTGGAATGAGTCTCTTCCATTTCTCTCTCCACATCCCACCCCTTCGTTAATACTCAAAGTGAGTTCCTTCTCTTCCATGCAGTCTTCTTGACCAACTCTTATCTACCCTGTCCCCTTTCAGTTTTCTGAATTCTACCATCACTTACATACTACAACAGCATTCAGCAACTTATTATGGTGCCTTGTTATTTTGCTTTTATATGAGTCAGTCTTTTCTTCCTGATTAGACTGTACACTCTCTCAGAGTAAGGATTTTTATGGCTGTATCCTTCCTAGCTCTTAGCAGAATATGGAACACCTAGTTGGAGTTTAAGGACATAGTTAACTATTGATAAATCCCAGACTTACTTTTATACTTTGCTTGTTTCTTTCCCTCTTTCAAAATTTAAGACAAGAAACAGAACATTTTTGGGCTACAAATCCTATTAAAAACCACCTTTAACACATAAGTTTTCATTAAATGTTCATGAGAGGAATAAAAAGCTGAATGAAAGATAGAAAGGATAAGAACCAGCACAACTAAAATAGTAACAAGTTCCTTAGTATTTGACACCTAAGGGCAATTACATTGTGTATCTTTAATATGAAATTGTAATAAATCAGATTAGACTTTAGCAATTAATGACATTAATCCTGTCAGGCATGAGAGAAGGTAGGGGAGTAGTAGGAAAATTCCACTTGCATTAACTCTTTAATGAGATTTTGGAAAATAACAAACCTATGATGTGTTTGGGACTATAATTTCTTCTTTGGGACAACTGCTTCAGAGCCACTTAGAAAAATATATCTATTATTGGGTCAAGGTCCCTAACATCCCTTTTGCAATGAAGTGAGTTTTTGCAAATGCCTGGATCAACAATCCTCATGAATAGATCAAAATGAAATCAATAAAAGTAAAAAGCTGCACCAGCAATTGTACAAACCAGAGCTGAAGACATGTGATTATTCCTTGTATGGTTAACACAGTAGAGTTAGAGGTCTGGGGGAGAGAAAAGGGAAGACATCAAAAGAAGGAAGATTCTGGTCCTTCTCAAAAAGCATTCTTTTTTGAGGTTACAATAAGATATAATAAGAGTTGATTCAGATTTCTGGACACAGACTGGTAACGGTTTGATGATCTAATACTATGTGAAGATGAAAAAATTTCTGTAGTGACTAAATGATAAGTTAGTAAAGGGGGTAAAGAGTATGGCATCAAACTGCTCTCTTAGGCCAGAACTTGCTTGATTCTGAATCAGTCCAAAGAACTTAGGCACAGCCTTGGGTACCATGTAGGACAGGGTCACAACCTGTGCCTAGAGGCAGTGTTGATATTCATCTGTGGTCACTGGTACAGCTGCTTGTCATGGGGGCCACTGCAGAGTGCTGTCCAGACCCCTTCAATGAAGGACCAGGTGCTGGAGGTGCTCTAGGCCAACAGCCTTCAGTTCTCAGCCCCTCTAGGGATTGCCTCGGCGGTAGAGGGCAGCCTCCACCAAGGGCAAGACCCTTCCCACATTCACTGAGTGATCTGTGTTGGGGCAGAAAGGCCAGGTTATCTTGCCCTCATGGGAAACAATTATGAAGGGCCAGCCAGCTCCTGAGCTCCCCATGGGGTCAGCTGAGGCTGTCCCTGGGCCTGTTCCGCAGCTCAACTTCCTGCTCTGCCCACTTTTTTTCCCCCCTTTGTTTGTTTGATTTGTTTAATTTTAACTTTTGAAATAATTATGGATTCACAAGGAGTTGAAAAGATAAAACAGAAAGATCCTCTGTATCCCTCACCTATGTCCCCAAGGTAGTTACATCTTACATAATTATGGGAGAATATCAAACGCAGGAAACTGACATTGGTACAGGGTATATGTAGAGTTCTGTGTCATTTTGTCACATATGAAGATTCGGGTAACCATCACTGCAGTCAAGATAGAGATTCCATCAGCACAAAGACCTTCATGCTGCCCTTTTCCTGCTCTGCTGTTCTTGTTTCCTTTCTCTCTCTTCCACATGTATTGATT
Organism: Monodon monoceros; assembly: GCF_005190385.1. Lineage (NCBI taxonomy): Eukaryota > Metazoa > Chordata > Mammalia > Artiodactyla > Monodontidae > Monodon > Monodon monoceros. Next base: position 35,824,597 of record NW_021703768.1, on the reverse strand, counting down.
AAGGAGTACTCTTAATAAACATCCTGTACTTCCATGCTAGTTGGTAAAAAGCTACCAACACAAGCTCCTGAGGGCCCCACTCCCCAAAGTGCCTCCCCAGTTCCTTCCCTGGGATTTCCTGAACCTTTTTATGATCCAGTAACTAAACGGGTAATGTCCAGCCTAGCACAGTCATGTTCTAGGATTCTGTCCTGGTGCTCAAGCTTGGTCCTTTCTGACTGCCCGTGTAATACCTGTTATTCAATCTTTTAAATATGACCTTGGCCTACTGAAGCTATGAGGGTAGCAAAAATGTCTAAAGCAGCCTGGAGAAAGGGGGTGGGTAGGATGGACAAGTAGAGAATGTTTGACCCATCCGAGAGGGGCAAGGGCTACTTAGTTCCAGGCAACTGTTTTAACAATGCAGGCCCAGGCTTGTCCAATAAGTCAAAGAAAAGCCAGAAATAAGAATTGTTTTTTGGGGCTTCCCTGGTGGCGCAGTGGTTGGGAGTCCGCCTGCCAATGCAGGGGACACGGGTTCGTGCCCCAGTCCGGGAAGATCCCACATGCCGCAGAGCGGCTGGGCCCGTGAGCCATGGCCGCTGAGCCTGCGCGTCCGGAGCCTGCGCTCCGCAATGGGAGAGGCCACAAAGGGGAGAGGCCCGCGTACTGAAAAAAAAAAAAAAAAAAAAAAAAGAATTGCTTTTTTGTTGTTAAATCCTTCAGATTTTAAATGATACCAACCAATTTGACTTTACAGAAATGCTGCTTGGGTGACATAAAACGTCTGGCCTAGGGACATCAGATGTGGGCTTTGTGATTCAAGCTCTGGTCCACATCACCCTCGGAGGCCAACTCCAGTAGGATGTTTGGTGGCTGGCTGGCTTTTCTAATTCCTGCCTGATCTGACATCTGGGGAAATGTGGAAACACTTCAGTTTATGCCCCAAGGCAGAAGACCAGGCTGGGGTCAAGGAGCTTAACCTAAAACCCATCTCAGATAGTCACTATGTCCAGTGAGGAATGTGACACTGACCCAGTCTGCACTAAAGCTATTGATCTCTTACAGAATAGCTTCATTCACTGCCCCTGGCAGTAGTCACATAGACAGCTCCATAACTCAACTTTACATTGTTTTTCGAACTGCAAAACTGAGTAACCCAGAGCTTTGAAATTGAGCCAGATAATCTGATTTTAAATGAAGAAGAGCTCTCCAGATGCTCCTGCCTACACATACTTTTCATATTGCACATTCATATCTGCACACTCCACTGACATACCTATTTTCTTAAGTTTTTCCTTTTAAGATGTACTCAAGTAATTTTTCTTTAAAAAAGAAATAAAGGTTTTAAGAGGCTTCAGCTATGTGTATTTTTCCAAGTTCTCAATCCAGATTTACAGAAATACATTTCTGGAAGACAACAGGACAAAGAAAACTCTAGAATTACTGGAAGGAGATGGGTCCGATAAATTCAAGATGCAAGCATAAAGAGAGTTCCGGGGGCTTATAGCCATTTAAGTGCATCAAATTGTCTTTAAAACTTAAGTAGCTGCTGTGAAAAGCTACTTAAATGATGAAAGGTTAATTCTCTTGACTAAAGGTATATTGCTTTTCTAATTTACCTTTTGGAGAGGAGGAGAATAATTTTAGATATGAAGACTACTGTTTTGACAGTGAGCAAACATTCCCTTTAAGAACAGGTTAGGGCCAAGCCCTGACAGAAAGCCTCCAGCAGTAGCCAGCGGCCTGTCCACTGACTGGGGAAATTTTACCCATGATCCCCAGGTAATAGAGTGGTGCCCACGGGTGTCTCCAGAATTCTTTCAAAACCACATACCTAATTCTTTCAGTCCTCTGCTTATTCTAAGGTCTTTCTATTACTAAAGGAAAAAACTTGAAACTCTTTAGCATGACATAAAAATGCCCTTGACCACCTAGCCCTGAACCCCTCGACCACTCTTATCTCTACTCGGGTGAGGGAGCACTGTGGGGCCTCTCATAAGGGCACTAATCCCAATCGTGAGGGCTCTGCCTCATGACCTAGTCACCCCCAAAGGCCCACGTCCTAATACTATTGTCTTGGGGATTTGAAGGTCAATATCTGAATTTCGGGGGCACATAAGTATTCAGACCACAACAGCCCCCTGCCCAGGTACCCAAGTAGGCTCCTGGGCAATACAGAAACACTCTCTGTGCCTTCACATTCCTACGCTTTGTCTGCCTTGCTTCCTCTGCCAAAGAACACCCACCCTGTAATCTTTCCTTCCCACTTCCGTGATCAGTCTTCTCTAGTCATCATTAAAGACCCTATTCAAACTTTCCTTCTTTACTTTTCTTTGACCCATTTCAGAGCTATAATGATTTCTTCTTCATTTCTGCACACTGACTATCTTACACTTAAATCCCTAAAAAAAAAAAAAAGCCCCATAAAACAGGGACTTCCCTGGTGGTGCAGTGGTTAAGAATCCCCCTGCCAATGCAGGGGACACGGGTTCGAGCCCTGGTCCGGGAAGATCCCACATGCAGTGGAGCAACTAAGCCGGTGCACCACAACTACGAAGCCTGCGCTCTAGACCCCGCAAGCCACAACTACTGAGCCCACGAGCCAAAACTACTGCAGCCCGTGTGCCTAGAGCCTGTGCTCTGCAACAAGAGAAGCCACAGCAACGAGAAGCCCGCGCACTGCAATGAAGACCCAACGCAGCCAAAAATAAATAAATTAATTAATTAATTAATAAAACAAACAAAAAACACTTTTACCCAGGTTGTGTCGAATTTTTTTGTGGCGTCCTTGTGAATTGTCATCAGGTTTCCCACTTTAGTACTGGACATGGCGCGGGTAGGTATGGCAATCATTCCAATATCTCCTAACATCATCCCTCTGCTCTCAGGGCCTCCCAGCCTCCTGGCAAACCTGTGGCATTGCACCATCCAGTAAACGCAACTGACTATCAACCACAGATACCAGGACCTGAAGCTAAGCAAGCCATTCAGGACACTCACTCTTCTTACAGAATGACAGTTTCCCTGGCCATTGGAAGAGACCTGGGAGCAGTGCTGCAGGACTGAGTTATTCCTCTCTCCCGGCCCCTGCACAGGAACCATGGATGCCAGTGTCAACACTTTTCTTGGCAGGGCAAAGTACTTCTTCCAGATTGTTCTTACCTAGTGGTGTGCTGGAGTCAGCTCTTATCAGTTCATGGGAGTGAGCTGGTAGTCACATTTTCAGGAATTGTGTGAGCTAGTTATTAAACACAGGCACTATTAAAAGTTAAGTTATATCAACTTAAAATTAAACAAATTATATTAAAAACAAATGTAATCAAGACTTAAAACCCATCACTTCATAATTATTTCACTACATTTAATTACTCTCTATGATCTTGAGGTTATTTATGTCTGTTGAATTTGTCTGGTGGAAATACTATATAATGGGGACTGCTGTGCCTCTCTTCCCAGTGCTACCTTTGGTCACCCTGGTAGCTTGAAACTGGCCATGGGGAGGAGTATCTACACCACAGAAGTCAGCAAATACTACAGTTCACTGCGTCCCCTCTCTCTCTTTCCCCACCACGAAGAGCAGTTGTTCAACATTTACCAGCATTCCACTGCAAATAGCCCTTGCCAATCTACCTTCACTGAACTCAGTTAACAGCCTGGAGTGGTCACCCTTTTCTAAACATCCTCCACAGTGTCCTATGGTGACGTGGCTGACCAGCCGCACAAGTCTTACAGGTTGGAGTGGAACAGGTTACTGGCAGCATGGGCTGCAATGCTTAAAGGCCACCCTTTCAATCAGGCTGGTGAGCTGAGAGTGAAGGACTCATTTGCTCAAGACTGATCTCCCTACAAGCTGGCCTCCAAGAAAAGGAGCTGGCTTCCTGCAGAGCTCTGCAAGAGTTCTTACCTGATGCTTAAGGCAATCAGTTGTATTCAACATGAAGGCCTAGGGCTCAGACACTTGGTCATGCCAGGAGAGAAGCTGGGGCTCCCTACGACCACAAACACCAAGCCGGCAGGGTTAGGCTGGAGCCAAGGTTCCGACAGATAGTTCTACTGTACTCTGGCTCCTGATCACACCAGGGGAGGAGCCAGTGCCTCACTCATCAGGTGACCTAAAGCTCCCACGGCCTAAGGGCTCTGCAAGACTGTTTATGTGCTGCCCCGGAATGTGAAAAGGCAATGCAGGAGTTGCACATCTGCTTCTACTGCCCTCTCCCCATGGACTTCTGCTCCAGCCTTTGTGCTGAGATTGCCGCTTTTCCTTGTTTTATAAGACCTTCTCAGAGCAATTTAGACATATTTGACTTTATTTATTTACCTGTTTCCTTTCATCTTCCTTGGAGGTAGGGACCTACTTCATTCATATAAGAATATTTATGAGGCACCTACTATGTGCTATATACCGTGGTAGGCTCTGTACACAGTGATGGATAAAGCAGACCTGGTGAGAAGTCAATAAGTAGTGAATTAATGTTAACTCTACCAGGTGACGAAAGCTGGCTACAATGCACTGATTCTTTTTTGTACTCTCACCTGCTTTTTCCATACTTGGGTTTAGCTAGCCCTTTCTAATTTTATATATATACCATCAGAACTTTCTCTTAATTGGCCTCTCCGCCTTTAATTCTCTACCTTCTTATTTATTTTAGAAACTGAAGTGAGAATCCTTCCCTAACAGGAAACTGTTACTTGACTTTTCCACAGTTCCTATCCTCAGCTGTCTCTTCAATCAAATGAAAACATAATGAGGCAATCAGCTCTGGTACCACAGGCAGACAGATCTCCTTACTGCCCTCAGGATATCACTCACTCATTCTACAGCTGCATCTTCCTTACTGACAATTGCGCACGTAAAACACCTGCGCCTCCAGCAACCCACTTCCTTTTCCTCCTAAGCTCCACTTAAGATCCATTTCATTAAGGGAACTTTAAACCGCTCACCCTACTTAGTCTGCATTCACTCTAGGCACAGCAACAATCCCTCTAAACTGGATCCATATCTTTCTTTCTCATTTTTTCACTCATTCCCATCGGAAATTAAACAAATACACAATGAAACATATTAAGAAAAATAAATCAGAGCAAAGGAAACACAAGATCTAAGGAATAAGATAATTTCAGGGAAAATTCCATATAGTAATAATGCCATAGGGCCCTGAATAATAAATAAGTTGGATTTTCAGCTCTTGTCTTCCTGGTGGCCAAAGCAGAGCAGAAAGCACCGTTGTGAGATTTACAGGGGCCATAAGATAAACATGCACCAGATTCTGAGTACGAGCAGAGTTTTTACTATAGCAATCAGCATTTCTCCAATGGGTAATAATAAAAGGGAACAGTGTGTTCTACATCATTGCTAAGATTACAGTAAATCATTTCATAGGCCTGCTTCTTATAAAATGACGATCAGCTAAAGCAATTCCCCGGCACAGGTAGCAAGATAAGAGAGCAGGCACTACCAAGTGGCTAATGGATCATCTTGGCTTCTATGTAATCTTTTTTTTTTTTTTTTTTTAGAATTACTGCAGGAAGCTTCATTAAACCAGAATTTAGCATCATTTTTTCTAGTATTTATTTTGGGCCTTAGATTGTAATTTTCTAGGGAAAGGTGTCATGAAAATATTCTATGTTGGTGGGTTCACAAAGTCAAAATTATCATTATAATAATACTAAACTACTGTTTGTCTCTTTCATGAGTGCACTGTGGAGTCTTCCAGAGGCTACCTGATATGTGATGATATCATCGCTCTAATGGCTATGTGTTGGTTTCAATATTTCTCGGATTTAATTTCTTACACAGTAAATATCAATAAAACCCCATAAACAAAAGCTCTTAGGCGTCCAATAATCTGGAGGAATATATAACAGGGTCGGGAGACACAAAGCTCTGGGAACTACCGTTCTACTTCGTAGGTTACCAAGTAAAAAAAGAAAGGTGTTTATAAAGTTACAGTGTGTGTGCTCTAGGACCTACTGTTACTAAAGTGATCATTCTAAAGCAGGGGTCCCCAACCCCCTGGCCGCGGACCGGTAGCAGTCTGCAGCCTGTTAGGAACCGGGCCACACAGCAGGAGGTGAGCTGTGGGTGAGCCAGCAAAGCTTCATCTGCCGCTCGCCATCGCTCGCGTTACCGCCCGAGCCATCCTTCCCTCAGCCCCCCACTACCCCCCACCCCCTGTCCGTGGAAAAACTGTCTTCCACGAAACCAGTTCCTGGCGCCAAAAAGGTTGGGGACCGCTGCTCTAAAGGGAATCCATCACTGGCATTGCTACCTCAGTGGCTTGGGGGAAAACTTCAGCTTTATCTGACAGCACTGGTCATGACATTATTTTAATAATATATGCAATGTTAGTCTTTACATTTTAGAAAAGATGAAAGGAAAGCATGTGAGAGATGAGCTACAAGAAATGATGACAAGGTTTAGGATTATTTAACCCAAAACTGTGATTCCCAAACTAAGAATGGCATTAACCTGTATGGGAATGAGGGTGAGCGTGGGGACTGGAGTTATCTGGATCCAAGAATCCATGTCAAGTCCAAGGATTGCCAAATATTCCAATAAACCATGTGGAGATGTGAGGGCTGCAGAAATGGACACTAAATGGGGATCACATTGGAAAAGTCTGGGAATTTATGATCTAGAAGGAAAGAAAGCTAAAGTGATAGAATATAAATAGATGTAGGATATTTTCATGGCAAGATGCTGACGAAATGTTGACAAAATTCTGACAATGGAAAAATGTTTATCACTCATGAAGAGAAATTTAGGCTAGAGACATAGGAAAATTCCCCAACAGCAAGGGTTTTAAAAAGAAACATGTAGTTTGGGGACTGCAAGGTTTTTGTTTGTTTGTTTGTTTTTCTAAGGATGAGTCAGGTACAATCTGGGTGGTGGCTGGGAGAAGGAAAGCTGGCCTAGAGAAATGACCCCTTGGTCTAGGCTTCTCTATTGCCTGGCGCCCTTCTCAACCCTGAATTTCAAAACTCGCCTTCAGAAACCAGCAGGTGAATTCCCAATTAAGAAAATCTGTCACTATTTCAGAGCCTCAAGAATGGTTATGAGCCTACTCAATTCAGAAGAGGAAGGAAGGTTTGGATCAAGGCTCTGAAATCACCTTCTCTTTCCAGCAAAGGGAATTCCCCCACAAGTGGAAAATGTGTATGACTTTCCTCAGGGCCTCACTTTAAATTCTAGGCCCAGGCATGACATTCCAGCACGTCACCTTCAGAAATACCCTTGGCAGGGATGCTCCTTTTGGGGCCCTTTAAGCACAGGTGACCTCCTTAGGAGGTAGCTCTACCAAGGTAAAGTCCAGTTCAGCTGCCCAGTGCTCAGCACCTTGAATATAGGCAGGGCTACATGCACAAATCAATATATATCCATAGAGATATAGAATGTTCACCAAATCAGCTGAATGTGTTTGTTTATGCAAAAATAGTTATTTTGACATCAATATTGATATATAAGAGCTTCTAAGAGACAGCTTCCCTTGGCTTAACCCTGCTTCCTAGGGAAAATAAAGATTGTCATACTGAGTTAAGTCAGACAGAGAAAGACAAACATCATATGATATCACTTACATGTAGCATCTAAAAAAATGGTACAGGGCTTCCCTGGTGGCGCAGTGGTTGAGAGTCCGCCTGCCGATGCAGGGGACACGGGTTCGTGCCCCGGTCCGGGAAGATCCCACATGCCGCGGAGCGGCTGGGCCCGTGAGCCATGGCCGCTGAGCCTGTGCGTCCGGAGCCTGTGCTCCGCAGCGGGAGAGGCCACAACAGTGAGAGGCCCATGTACCGCAAAAAAAAAAAATTAAAAATAAATAAATAAATAAAATAAAAGATAAAAAAATGGTACAAATGAACTTATTTACAAAACAGAAGTAGAGTCACAGGTGTAGAAAACGAACGTATGGTTACCAAGGGGGAAAGGGGAGGGGAAGGGGATTGGGATTGACATATACATACTACTACATATAAAATAGGTAACTAATAAGGACCTACTGTATAGCACAGGGAACTCTGCTCAATACTCTGTAATGACCTATATGGGAAAAGAGTCTAAAAAAGAGTAGACGTATGTATACGTATAACTGATTCACTTTGCTGTACAGCAGAAACTAACACAACGTTGTAAATCAACTATGCTCCAATAAAAAATAATAAAAAAGCAAAATAAAACAAAAACCAAAACTGTATCAACTCATTAAATATTTACTAAAGCCTACTTTAAAAGCACATTGCTAGATGCTATGTAGATTGATAAGTACCTGACACTACGCATTTGCAACCAAGGAAATAACATGGAATCACACAGCTGAAAATTTAAGTCCAGTATTCATTTCTATAAATGTCTTTACAGTATCTACTGTTTTGTAACAATAAATAATGTTTGCAAAATTAACTAGCATTTTCATAATAATGATGTCCTCATTATTCTTTGCTTCTAAACTATGAGCTTATAGTAGAAATTTAAGGGTAGAAGCCAGATTTTCCACTTGGAAACTGCTTGGCCTTCATGGAGAATCTTGGAAATCATTTCTTTTGGATTGTTGGCTTCCAGAGGGCAACTACTGCTCTTTTCTAACTAACCAGACTAAGCAATCTCTCTACCAATTCATCCACCTGCATTGCTTCAAATTATTTGGTTAACAGAAGTTTTCTGAAGTTTTACAAATCTACAGGGAAGGATGTCAAGGGATATTTTCAGTTCCATTGGAGACTTAGTTTAACAACCTGAAATAAACTGCAGTAAAATACCTCTTTTTAATTTTCACTGATTTCAATGAATTTTGGCAAAGGAGTGAAGATAAATGTTTTCAAAGACATAACAACTAAACTCTATATCTTTAAAAAGAAAATATGGGGAGCTGGATAATGTATTCACTTGCTGAGTATGACCTGAGGGACTGAGGGAAGAATCCCCTGGGTCACCAAGATGTCCATACCAGCTGGTGCTGGAGAACAAAAATTGTACCATTAGAGATTTATTCATCTGGATGAATCATGGCCCCCTACTAAAACGCATATACCCCTGAGGAAGCTGTCACATTCAGAACACTCAGCTGGTCAAACACCTCAGCATAAATTATTTTATGATTTTCCCATGGGCCATCAGTTTGGGGCACATGTAAATAGATTTTGAGATGGAAGAGAAAAAGGCCAAAGTCTGGAGCTCTTTTGGGAGGGCAGGCCTGTTAGGGATGGCAGAGGGATGTCCTGGTGGCAGGGACAGTGGGAGGGTGTAGGATGGGCATGGGGTGGATAGGAGACAAGAAAGAGGGAGTCTCAAAGAGAGCTGTGGAGGATTCCGATGCTGAAAACAACCTTGCCAACTGCACGTTCTCCCTAGAGAGCACATCTGAGATTCAGTGCAGCAGTCTTGACACGATTTTCCCACCTGGGGGAAGATGGCGGACACTGGGGGATAGTGGGAAATCACAATTCTCAAGCCCCATCATCCCTCCCTTTAGCTGCAGCTGTAAGAACCTCTAACTTGTGATGAAAGTGAAACAATTCAAAAGCCAAAGATCCTACCCACTGGTTCTGAAGGAGAAAACTAGTCTGGGAAATGACAGAAAAAGGTCCACGAGAGCCATTTGCCTCCAATGGGGTCAAAAGTTCACTCCTGACTGGAGTTGCTGCCGCTCCTTTGACCTAACGCAGAAGGTCTGCCCCATTTCTGGGCATCCTAAGTGCTGTCAATAGCCTGCACAGCTCCCACCGAAAACCTCTGACAATATTACAGCTGTTTCCTCGCCTGCCAATTCCCTTAAACTTGCAGGGTTCCCTGCATTCTTTTAAATAAGGGTTGGAAGCCATAGCTAACGTAGATGATTCAGCTCAAGTGTTTTTCATTTTGATTGCAGAACTGTACATTTGCCTAATGTGGAATGCTTCCACACAGAGTTCCCTTTTAGAGACTGTGAGGTGGGTGGCCAACAGGGAGTTCTCTTCTGCTCAGATTTTACTGTGCTGAACTGAAAAACACGTTGCTAGGCTTACAGCAGAGAAATCAACCGTAGTCCCGGCAAAACACACACAGCTGTATAAAGAAATGCAATAGGGAAGGCAAGGACTCATTTCACTCCCATTCTCCCTGTGAACAGCCTGGTCAGTTCTAGGCATACATACTGGGTTTCTGATCCTAGAAACCCATGAGATGTCCACTGGTTAGAATGTCAATGCATGTACTTATTGTTATGAGTAACAGGGTTTCTTAATATCAAGATTACCTATTTTTAATGCTGGTTTATAGTTACATTTCCCACAACAGAATTTAAGTAGCAAAAACCCAGGGGTAATTGGTTCTAGGAGAAAACTTTCTGGCATTCTGCGGTTGGTTTGCAATCTGAATATGTGGCAGAATCTGATGCTCTGTGGTTGCTTTCAGGGGGACAGTAGCTCTCAAATACTGAATTTGTGTTTCCACTTCCCTGATCACATCTCTATCAGGCTGCCAACACAGCAGTCCTCCCCACACTAAAAGTCAATACGCAAAGGAAGGAAGAAAACAAAAAAGCATCGTGTTTAGTAGCTGAGTAGAAAACTCTAGTCTTAAAAACTTCCCTCACAGAAACACCTCTCTTTCCTTTCTGATTTTAATCTTTAGCCTCTTTAAATGGTTACAGATAGACTCTTCGGGGATCCTTTTTATTATTTTGAAGCATTATGTGTTAAAGTAGAAGTTGTCTGTAGCTTATTACTTTAAGTGCTTGGCTGTGTGTTCAGAACAGAAAAGCATCTATGGACTGGCCAGCTGTATCTGAAGGCGGAGGGCGACTGTTCCTCATTATTCTCACTTTCTCATTTTGTGTCGCCCTCACCCTTTTCAGGGAAACTAGGATGATGCCAGGCATGCAGCATGCTCCCAATAAACATTGACAAATGAATGAATGAAATAACTGGTTAATGTTGCCATTCCCTTCCCCAACTTCCCACTGACCTCCTGCTGACCCCTAGGGGCCCAGAGCTATTCCTGTGTTTTCCCCTCCAGCTGGCCTTCTCCAGCTCTGAATTTCTCACCACCATCCCTCTCCACCTGAACTTAATGGTCTTGGGTTTCACTGCATCTTGCCAAGTATTGGTACCAAATCTGATGATTTGCTATGTTTAGATTACAATTTTGAGACTTGTTACTTATTCTAGGAATAATCACTCAAAGGAATCATCTCCACCTTAAATTACACCTCATACATGGGTAGACCCTCAGTCCTCTCACATGTAGCACAAATGATCTTTAAATATTCAGGATGCACTGAAAGAGCCAAGTTAATACAAAAAAAAACCCCACAAGTACATCTATATATATATATATATATATATATATACACACATATATATGTACGTATATGTGTACACAGATAAAGAGAGAGGCGGGGAGACTACGGACCATTTTTTTAAAAAGCTGACGCACTAATTGATAGTTCAGAATTTTTACACTTAAAAGGTAAAGCTCTAAACTGAGATACATTTTTCTCTCTTCTCACAAAACTAAAATATTGGGTTGGCCAAAAAATGTGTTCGGGTTTTTCTGTAAGATGTAACAGAAAAACCCGAACACACTTTTTGGCCAACCCAATACTATGAAAACAACAAGAACAGATGACTCAACTCAGAGGAGAAAGGGAAAGCAAAGGGACACACTTACAGAATTTTCTTCGTCTCAGTCAAGGGACTGCAGAATACAGAATAAATGTAGTAAACTGAAGTCTAAAGCCAGTGGAACAATATGCATAATCCCAAAGCTAACAGTGAGTTCACTTCTGAGGGTTTTCAGAGGACAAAAATAGGAGACATCCCGATATTCAAATAAGTTAAAAGGGGAGATTCTTAACCTATACCTTTAACTTCAATCCCCAGCAACATTCTAGAATGAACTGTTAGTTTCTAAGTGTCCAGAAAGGAAACCACGGGTCACTTGGAACCAGCATGGATTCACTAAGAACAAATCATCATAGGAAATGTACTTCATTTCCTTTCAGAAGGATTGTCTGACTGTTGTTTAGGAGAGTGTTGTTCATCAAATGTTTCTCAATCTCAGTGAGACAGGGGACATCGTCTCTCATGATATGTTGTGAGTAAAATCTATTACTGTGGCCTGAAAATTATAAAGATAAGTGAATTCATTGATGGTTAAACAAATAACCCAAGAAGTGAATTGCAGAATTCTGAACAGCTTGGGTCATGACCTTCATGGGTAGGTGGCAAGGTTTTGCATTTGGTTTTGCTAGAAAGGCTTTGGTAGAAGAACCCCCAAAAGTGGGGAGCATGCATATGGATTTATCAAGTCCTGAAAGAAAATTGGTAATTCTGTTCTGGAGGAAAAAAGAAGGACAGGGTTTCCAACCTACCAGATCTCTATTAGATTCAACTAATGGACTAAAATGAACTAAAAATCTCCAAAATTCATTTGGAGAAAAGGTAAAGTACCAAGTTTGAATTTGAAATTCTCTTGCAAAAGTACAGGGCACTCCTTATCAGCCTGCATCATTGCCTGGCCTCTAGCTGGCAAAGCCTGTGCTCTTACAGAAGTTTCTCTCACTCCCCAGAAGCTGCATCAGTAGGATCTGACTCAAGGTATCATTTTGATTTTGGAAACTAGATTCGAAGCAGACAGCAAATTAACACAACTTTAAACAATACACACTTTAACACTGAAAATCTTAGTCTGTCTGATTCAGTCCTCTCTGGCAAAGGCAGATATCCAGGCAAGGAGGAAAAGACAAGTTCATTCACTTCTCAGAAGACTGGCCCTGAACTAATGGGTTACCCTTCTGGGAGATTATAACTCACAGTAAGGGGTAGACACATAACCTACCTAAAGGTATGGTGGAGATGGAGGTGGGGTAGGGTGGGGAGAAGAGGTGATGGTGGACAGGGAACATGGTCCAGCCCCAGGGGGAGGCATGTGGCCCCATTTGTCTAAGCATCTCATCTTGTTCTTTAGTTAGTTGTGGTCTTCCTGTGCCAGGGAAAGGGTTTGTGAGAAGAACAAGTCTCTATTTCTTAAAAAAAAAAAACAAAAAACCCAACAGCAGCAAAGGATAACCCCCAAAGTTCACATTCCCAAATAAAAAGAGAAGGGAGCAAAACCTTTGCCACTAAACAGGAAGACCAGGCAGTTGTGCTTGCACAAGGTTCCCAGGGAGGAAGGAGGAGGGGTTTAGACTAGTGATAAGATCATAGCTTCCAGCAGCTGAGTGGCTTTCCCTGACCCTCTGGTCTTGGGCGTTCTGGACCAGAATTCGGATCCCTTCTGGCTTTGACAAGAGAAAAACAAAATAAAACCAAAAACAGAAAGGGGGAAAGAAAATGAAAACTTTCCCAAGTTACTGATCTCCTTTTTCCCTCATTCCTTCTGTCTTTAGTCCATCCATCCTCCTGGGATGGTGCTTTATTTGGAGGAGAAGGAAACCATTTTAATAAGATCCCTAAATATTCCAGTTTCTGCAGCCTCCCAGCCTTAGACCATGCTCAGAAAAGCATGACGCCTTCATGGGGTTTGTTTCTTGCGTTGTCTTGTTCTCATTCAATTGTTTTGAAATTATACACGTTTTCCAGTGTATCCCGAGTAAAAGCAATCCTGTTTTAAAATGCTTACTGCCAAATTTACAAACATCTTGATAAGAAAAAAGAAGCCCATGTGGAGTTAATTTATCCAGGGAGCCCATTTTTTTAGTGTGTTATCACTTTTGGGTTCAGTATTAGAAATGTTGTCCCTCAAGTATCAGACAGCAACTCAATATTTTGACCCTCTTCCCTTTCCCCTTTCCATGTTATTTATAAACTATTTCTCCAACAAACTTATCTGAGATACCCAGTGCCACATGTCTGGGCTCTATTTAGTCATACATTTTGCACCTTCATTCAGCTTTGGCTGGAATCCCAGCCCTCTGGCTCAGATGTACTTCATGGCCTGGTAAGAAGGGCCCTTTGAGGTCAGCAGAGCCCTGGTGAGGAGGGGTGAAGACCTGTGACTCAGGAGAGACACACCACAGGCACTGATGGCCTGAGGGGTAACTCTGCTCTTTGATTTTGATTTCCATAATGCGTGAGTATCACCTGTACACAATACAGCAACTAAACCCAAACACTGGTGAAGTAAGAGAAGTAGGCTTTGCAGAGTAAACGTCTCTCCTAAAAGCATAGTGACACGTCCTTAATGTTCATCCTTTAGAGCCCTGAGTCCAGCTGTCCTAGTTTTGTCATTGAGCCAATCAAAAAGTTAAACCCATTTCTTAGGAAATAAGCTTTCTGTTGCCATAAAGCCCAATACTGCTGGATGCAGCCACTTTAGCTGAAAGGTACACCTGATTATCAAAAAGCTTCCTGCCCTCCAAAGCACGCACATCTTCTTTTCTTCTAAACATTTTTGCTGAAAAATTCTAAAGTTGGGAGGAAGAGAAATAGGAGGCAGGGTGGATTGGGAGGTGAGGCAATTGGGGTCAGAGGAAGAGGAAGAAAGGAAAACATTACCAATACCCCACCAAACCATATGACTTCTGGGTTCTCTTTCTCTAGTTTTATAAGACCTTATGTCTATTGAGTGCTTATGTGCTAGATAGGTTTTCAGTTCTTTACATGTATTAACTTATTTAATGCTCACGATAACCCTGTATTCTAGGCAGTATTATTATCCTCTCTTACATGAGGAAACTGAGGCACAGAGAGGCGAAGTAACTTCCCTGAGGTCCCACAACGTGTGGTAGAGGGAGGATTCAAATCCGCTCTGTTCTCTGCACCACTCTCTGCTTGATGGGTTCTTTGTTACGCAGCCTCTGTGGCACTGGGCAGGTCAGCACCGCGAGCACAGAGAGAGAGAGCATCCTCTCTCCTTCAACCTCATTAACCACCTTCCACCTTTCTTTCAAGTTTGTTATAGGGATTACATTTGTACATTTATTTAGTATTTTATTCATCAAAAAATAAAGACATGGTTTTTCCCTGAAATCCTGAAACTTCAAAGGGTCAAAATTTGGGGAATAAAGGTTTTTATTTTTAAATTTTGATTTCAAATAAGCAAGCTATGAGAACAGTAACAAACTAAAAAAGGTGCAAGCATGAGTCCAGGAGGGTGCGTTGGCATCAGTGCTCAGCTGTAGGAAGGAAGCATAGAAAGTCATATGGAACGTTCCAGGGGTGGAGTTTGAACGATGACCCACTGCCTGGAGCTCAGCCTCCAGCTGTCTAGCCAGATGTACCCTCCACCAGAAAACCTGAACTCACAATAAAATACAATTCAATTACAAATGAGATGTCGTTATTTACAGAGACCTATTTGTTTTATAAAAGGCTTAACCTACAATCCCTTTAACTATGCCAGTTTAGTGTTTGTTTGTAGGCTACATATGAACTAGAAAAACCACAAAGGACGGCAAGGCATCGTTCTTGCAAGCTGGTGGAAAAACAGATTCAACCGATGGCTACTTAATTTTTATCAACACGATTTCCATTTAACTATTCAGGTGCTTCAACTACAGCATAAATGAAGGTACAGCTCATACAGTTGGAAAGACCCTGAGGAATCGTGCAGACGAGCCCGCTCAACTGATTATATGTAATATAATCCTGGTTTTACAAGGCTCATTTTACTCACCTGGCCAAAGTAACGAAGTTTTAAAATGGCAGGAGGGTAGGGAACTGGAATCAGATCCTAAGTACTGTTCTTTCCATACTATGCTGTTCACACACAGAGTAAAGGGTGGGTTTGGGACTCATACCAATTCTCTTATCTACACAGAGCTGTATTTTATATCATTACAGGGGAAAAGGCAGTTCAGGCGTGTGTGTGTGTGTGTGTGTGTGTGTGTGTGTGTGTACACATATTCCAGTTAAGATGTTAGATTGCATGACAGTATTCCAGTAATAAGGATATACAATGGTAAGAAAAATAAGCCAAGTGAAACCTATTGTTTATGTTCCTTAAGAAAAAAATTAATAAAAAATCACTCACCACTATATTGACAATCAAGGATGAAAGAAGAGTGAAAAACCACCACAAAAAGGGTACATTCATGCTGAGAGAGCAATCATGCAGGATCCTGTGGGAGATGGATGGAGACGCACACATACACACGCACAGAGTTTATATCAGTGCCTGGCCTCTGAGTTCTGCTCTGCTGGTTAATACAGGTAACTATTTAGTTTCACCAAAGCTTGCAGGGGTATTTGGCATCTGCCCTGTGATATCCAGTCTCAAATTTCCAACAGTTTTGTGGCTTTTGCTGTCCTCATCTCCTACCCAAACTCACCCACCTGCCAAATTCCTTTCCTAAATAATTCTAGATGCGAGAGTATTAACATGAGGAACTGAGGACTGTGCAGAGATACACTGATTATTAAACATTCATTAAAGAAAAGATGATTTTACTATGAACATAGTACCATGAGATTTAATATCATTTACCATGAAAGTTATTATTTCTGTATCACTAAGTAGGAGACTAAGCAATCATTGCATAGAGGTAGCGAGCACATTAAAGGAACACATGGGTGCTCACCAGCAGCCAGACCGGGGTTCTAGTTCGAGCTTTTCCCCTTGCTGGGTGACATACCACAACCCCCTCAAACTCTCTTAACCTCAGTGCCTCCTGGGTAAATAGGATGACTACATATACCTCACAGGGTCTTGGAGGGATGCAAGGTGAGCACAACTGCCTAAGTGTCCCTTACACTTAATGCTGAGTTCACGTCTGCCCCTTTAATCTGGTGACTAGAAGTTTCTAAAGTGTAAGGATTTAAAAAAAATACCCTTTCATTTTTTGCAAAATTAAAAAAATCCAAAGGTTTGGGGAGGTAGGGAGGAACCAACTTTGTCTGCAAGAGGTGGAATTTGGGTAAATGATAGAAGAAAAGGGGGACACAGAAGCAAAAATATCCCAAGGATAACCTGTTGCAGGTAGACTTCTGAAACCTGGGGCGGGTGGGGGGGAACACATAAAGAGATGCCAGGATCTTTATAAAGCTCTGCTCTAAATGTAAGTCATGTGCAAACAGTGTCCCATGAGCTTGAGGCTATCCTAATGATTCCTCTCATAGCTGTGGTCTGTGTATATCTCCTTGGGGACTTGCCAGCTCAGACTGGCCAACTCCTGGCGGCTCCCGTTTAAACATTTTGCTGCTTGTCGGCACCTCCACTAGAGGGCAGCAGGTGGAAGGGAGAGGACGTCCAAATGGATCAATGTCAGCACTTGGCAAGAGCAGCTGTCAAGGTGGGGTGCCGAGTAATGGGGGCTGCAAGGGGGCAAGTCAACTGAGTGGAAAAGATGAGAGCCTGAGTGATCAGTGGTTTTCCATTGCTAAGTGAAGCCAGGGACGGAAGGAGAAAGAGCTCGGCGTTAGAGGAAGCTGGGGCAAGGTTTTCCAAACCAGCTAATCTTCAGATTCATGTTTGGAGTTTTTCCTAAAACACACACACACACACACACACACACACACACACACACACACACACA
>NW_021703768.1:35776428-35807155 GCF_005190385.1 Monodon monoceros | reverse complement strand
CACACACACACACACACACACACACACACACACACACACACACACACCCATAACATGAAAACAGGACATCACTCTCAGCCTTCTGCATCAGAGTCTCTGGGTATGGAGCTTATGAATCTGTATTTTTCAAAAAGCTCCTAGCTTATTCTGAGTAACAGCCAAGGTTGGCCTCATAAGGGTGTCTGAGGTCCCTTCCAACTCTCAGAAGACTAATTTCACTAACATAAAATATGCCCAAAGCAACCTTCAAAATAATGGTAAAACTGTCTATCCCTCTAGCAACTTGTCTTCAGAGAAAGAAGGGGCAGAAGTAATTGAAATTGCTAGAATATGGATTGCAAGTTACAGTTTTCAGTGTTATTACAGACACAATCTCCCTTAACCTTTTAATCCTCACAGCAAGCCTGTACATAGGAAGATTTTTAAAGCCCATGTATAGTTAGGGAAACCAAGTTCTAGCAAGGCCACCTAGAATGGTAGGTCTAGGAGCCATGACTACTGACTGCAGTTTATTCCAGTACATGCCTACTTCCAGTGCCTTTTCAATTCTGTTCTTAACCTGGATTTATAAACAATCTTTTCAACAAATGATTTAGTGGAGCTCTAAGAATGATGGCCAAGTCCAAGTTATATGCAGAACAGGAATGGAGACAGGAATAAGAGAAAGCTGTGGTGGCAAGGCCACAGACCCATCTCTAGGCGTGTCTTCTGGCGCTCCAGGAAGCAGGAGGAGAATGGGCAGTGGTGGTCTGTGAGTGAGAAAGGTGAATGAGGGTGCAAGGATCAGGGGTTATGCTTCCACAGCTGGCCTGCCATGGCGGAGAGCAGAGTGATTTCATAAGGGTCTTGTCTCAACCCAATTCATTCACCTGAAAATCTCCTTTCTGCTATTGACCACTCTGCCGTGAGGCTGCCACTCGTCATGTACCTTAAGACATTTTAAATTTCGCGATGTTTCGAAACATTAGATTCTACCTGAAACTAACACAACATTGTTAATCAACTGTACTGTCATATAAAATTAAAAGTTAAAAAAAACCTATATTACCATAAAAAATAAATACCAAATTATGACCAGTGAAGAAATATAATATGATGAAAATTTAATGGGCAAGGGGATTTTTATATTTAACTCGATGGTACTACCTGTCGTATTAAAGAAAATCACTGATTCAGAAACAAAAACAAAAACAAAGAAACATAGATTCTGCCACCTAGGTTGCTTGCTGTCAAAGGCTAACCTGTGGAGGAATGCACACCAGGCCAGGAGTCTGCATCTCGGCCCTGCCCCTGCTGATGACTACTGGACTTCGGGTAAGTCATTTAACCTCTCTGGGCCTGGGCTTTCTCATCAATAAACAGAGAGGGTGTGCGTTGCCGCTTCCAGACAGACCATGAGGACACGTTTAGTGTCAAATTATTTTGAACTGGTCCCTAACACTGAAAACTTAGGAGATTCAGATAAAAATATTTCAAGATCAACTTTTGTTTTCACTCCGATGAGGAAAAAATGGAGTGGTTATAATTATTCAAATAATTTAATTATTATTTTTATAGGCTACCATCTGCCTCACCTACCCACCCACCCTCTTCAAAACACATACACATCCTGCTAAGGAAAGCTCCACGGCAGCAGGATTTTTTTACATTTCTTGTTCACGAAAGCATTCCAGGCACCTAGAACAGTACTTGGCACATAGTAGGTGCACAAAAATATTTGTTTTTTTAAAACCATTTTTCATTGACGTATAGTTAATTTACAGTAAAAAATATTTGTTGAATCAATTCCTGGTAATTTAATGAAAAGCAAGTTTTTTTCAAGTGAGGGAAGCTAGAGACAGTACAAGCCAGAGATAAGACATGAATATATCCAATAAATTCCTGATTTAAAAATCATAACACAGGCTTGGTTTTCAAAATGAGTCATCAAATAAGGGCTATCGATACATGCTTATGCTGTATACAGTATGTGTCTTTCTCATAAACATAATCAAGATATAGTGCTGGGGGAGTTTTCACAGGGATTCTGAATGTACCACAAGATCCACCTGTCAGCTGTTTGTTTCTCTTGTAATGCTTAAAAAACAGCACGGCATGGATATTCTAAAGGCACGTGACAGACAGCTCAGTATGCAGAATGTTCCATATTGATGTGACCTTAAACGTGGAGACTGATTTCTCTGGTGGTAAAAGGCAGGTCTTAAGGCTGATGAAATGTAATCTCACACCAATTACATTGATTTCAACGGCTGGTTTTGCAGTTCCCACACTCCACCAGTCTTCTACTAAATGCTCAGGGATGTCTCCCAGTTTACTTCACTAGGCTTTCATTCTCGAAGCTGTCGAGGGAGAACTGACAGGAAGCATTTGTCGGAAGCACTCAGATGTGGCTGTGCATTCATGGGGATTTCTTAGCTGATATCAAAGTTGTTGCACTCCCCATAAACAAGCACGAGGGACAGGCTTTAAGTGTGATCTTCCCAAACAAATGTGACTCAAAACCATTAGGGCAGCTCATGCTAAAGCTAGCAACTCTTGCTCTAGTCAACCTGTGTGTACCTCTGCAACACAGAATAGGTAAAATTGCAGGGGAGGTTTAAAGGCAGGACAGGCTTTAATGTAAATGTGGCTCCATAGGGCACACCAGCTTTTATATGGAGTTTCCTTGTTAATGAATATTTAATGCAGAACATTCTGGAATAAAGTTTGGAAATTCTGATACTTTCATAATGGTCAACCCTATCTCCATGGTACTAGCAGGTAATTACTCAGGCAGACATATTTCTATCTAAATATGCAATGTCAGATTTAGAGCTTTAAACAGGTGTTCATGATTCTAGGAATGGTTCTTCTTGAATCAACAGACCTCGAACTGATCGAGGTCCACTTGAAGAATATACTCAGGACTGAGCTTCCTGTGTTATTCTCTAGTGTCTGATATTTGTGGCTCTACTTCAGGAAATCTGGGCTAGAATTTTTGTCTATTTTT
This sequence comes from Monodon monoceros, assembly GCF_005190385.1. Classification (NCBI taxonomy): domain Eukaryota; kingdom Metazoa; phylum Chordata; class Mammalia; order Artiodactyla; family Monodontidae; genus Monodon; species Monodon monoceros. The sequence continues at coordinate 35,804,166 of NW_021703768.1, read as the reverse complement.
TTGTTTGATTGTTTGCTATCACTGGAGCGGGTATGAAAAAAGGCGAAAATAACAGGTGTCTGTAACAACTTCAATTAAGTTGCTCATTCAGATTTCATACCCAAGTGTAGACCTAAAAAATGATTAATACCTTAATCAGTGCTGAACACTGTCAGCACACACCTTAAACACTCCTGGAAAAGCTGCATGAGTATATGTCATTGTGTGAAGGAGAATTAGTCACAATTAGTCAAACGGTAATTGTTATTACAGGGCTTCAGCTGTGTAGTCCAACGGGTTTTCTATGGTTTGGGTCAAAGGCAGCCCTTCCTTCCTTGGGGCTCCCATAACATTTTATGCATGTTATATGCATACATCCATTATGGGATGTCTTACATGATTGCTCTTTTTCTTCTAAGTTCTTTGTTTACTCGGCACACCTTTCAGCCTCTCAAGGTTTATTTATTTAAAGGTGTCCACCACCTGCTTCAAAAAAATCTTAGGTTGAATGAATGAACAGATGAACCAGTGAAAAGATAAGGGCTGCATTGTAACTATATGTATACATTTTTTCTTTACTTTTAAAAGTCTATAAACACGCTTTGTCTAATTTGACCCCTGCAACAACCCTGGGCACGGTCAGGTCAACATGCAATCATCAGATCTAGGGCAGTGGTTCTCAACTGGGGGTCATTTCCCACCCCCGGTGCCCCCTCACCCAGGGAACACTTAGCAATGTCTGGAGATGTTCTGGTTCTTACAACTGAGGGTGGAGGGTACCGCCTAGTACCTAAAGGTCACGGATGCTGCTAACATGTTACAATGCACAGGACAGCTTCCACCACAAAAATTTATCTGACCTGAAATGTCAATATTGTCAAGATTGAGAAACCCTCATCCAGGCCTTCGATCTCTAAAACTATTGTAACCCTATGTTCTGTGAGCTCCTGTCGGACATATTTTTCTGACTAAGTATGTCCTAGAAGAAATCACTCAGTGTACCGTATTAAACTACTCCTTGCATTCAGTCACCTTACTCAAAAACATACAAACTAACCAGAAAGTATGGGAATAGCAAGTTCGTGGTTTGATTCCCAACTGCTGATCCAGGATGAATGTTTGGTTTGCCCACCATGTTCTTTTAGAGAAGGCACTTGGGCATAGCTTGGAAGCACCTGGGTACTTTCACGCATTTCAAGAAGAATAATTTTGCTGTCTAAGCTCTCTTAGAACATTTACAAGTTCGCCTGCTTCTTGTGATTAAAGCTCCTAGAAGGACAGCTAGAGAGGTCTAGATGGATTTAATTATCAGCTGTTTAAAAGAAAACCCAGTGTCGAAATACTGGCAAGTTAATTCCACCTTTTGCCTTTGAGAAAATCATACATGACTTGCTGGGGGGAAGGGGGGCAGTGGAGCAGGAAATCACGGTACCGCAGTGATAAGAGAACTATAAAGAGGGGGCTAGCAATCCCTTTTGTTTGTCACAACTGAATTATCTTTCTATAACTTACAAAAATGATTCCCTAACTTCATAAGTGTAGTGGAGTAACACATCTGGGTCTTTTCTAACTCCATCTCCAGCAGGATTGTGCATGTTCTAGTGAGTATCAATCCCAAAAACACAGACGTGCAGAGAACAGGGAGAACAAAGCCTTCTTAGGGATCATCTTATCCACTGATTTTCTGCCTTTTAAAAAATTTCCTGAACTATTCATTCATACCTGGAAACTTACTGTGTCAAATCAAAATTATTACATGAAGCTGTGTTTGGACAAGAGTGGAGGACAAGAGTGGGGCACCAGAGGGCCTTGGCAGGTCAGCGCTGCTCTCCCAGACTTTTAACCCCAGCCCTGCCTGACCTAGCAACTCATCCTACTTTGGGGTAGTTGCAGTAGGCATAAAATACTTTCTGGAAAAGCAACCTAACTGTCCTCCTTCTTCCCCTCTCGAAGGGAAGGTAAACAAAGAAGAGATTAGCCTTTACAAAAAACCTATCTCTTACCAATAACTATGCCAGGTGCTTAACATGCCAGCTCATCTAACCTTCATGGATGGCTTTCTGAGCAAGATATTATTACCCCTATTTCAAGATGGGAAACGGATATGCTGAGAAATTACTCAGTCACAGAGTTGAAACTTACAGAGCTGAAATTCGTACATGCACATGTTTGGTTCCCAAAGTCTACATTTTTGGTATATTATTTCTCCATGCTTTCTAAACACGGTTGATTAAAGCCCTCATCAACAGGATACATTTTGAAAACAAATACCTCGCCATTGCCCCTTCATCACCCTCAGACTAAACGTCTCCAGTCCCTTTTGTGTGATTTCAAGAGTTTTCACCATTAAGATTCCTTTGTTCTGGTTTATCAATATCTTTCTTAAATCTCGATATCTGGAACTCACTGGATTATTCTAGATATGCTGTGGCCAGTGCAGAGTCCAGAGGACTGGTGATTTACTTGTTCTAGACCCTCTGTTTCTACTAAGGCAGGCTGAGCTATCTTATCTTACTTTGGTAGCTACAATGTAACAGGTGAGTTAAATTATATATTTGCAATGAGCTAAATAATTTCAAGTCTTTTACAGAGGACTTGCTGTGAGCCGGGACTGTCACTTCATTTATGATTTTATAAAACCTAAACACAGGCCTTTACATTTATCCCTATCAAATTTTATCTTGCAGTATTTGGCCCACTACCGAGGCTGTCAAGATATCTTGAATCCTATGTCTGTGATTCAGCACATTAGCTATTCTTGGCTTTGCATCATCCGTAGATTTGGTGAGTCTGCCTTCCTTGTCCTCACTCTAGTCACTAATTTAAAAAAAAAAAAAAAAGCTCAGGAGCAGAAAGTCTATCGCAAAGACCTTCAGACAGGGCTTGGCATGAAGGAATCCCTAGCTGGGTACTACATCCGTATCTGAGAAATAATAGAAAAAATAACTTTGGAGTTGAGAGGGACAGATTTGATTTTTTCTCTCTGAAAAGTTTTATTCATATATCAGCAACTGAGTTTATAGAAATTAACAGCTTTTGCCCATAACCACAGAACTGATTACTGATGCAATTGGACTCATAACCCAGAGGTGGTGATTGGTTGATATTTTTTTCCCATCACACCATTAGGTGAGATCACTGATGGCAAGAAAGACACTCTAAATTTGTTTTTAAATAATTTCTTGGTACAGTTTTCTTTTCTGACAATGTGCCCCTTTACCTTAAAAGGGCAACACAAAAATAAATTCCAATGAATGGAAGACTCTTGTTCATATAAGCTTGGTTTCAGGTCCACTGATTTGTATGGACAAATCTTACCAGAAAATGGTGTAGGAACAATGTTATACCAACACAAGTCCTGTGTACAAAATAGGGAATGTTAATACAGTGACGATGAGAAAAGCTGTGGGTAAGGAGGTACAGTCTTAGAAACAGGCAAAAGTACATGCTATAATAGTGAGCGTGTGTAGTAGAATAATTCTCTAGGTATGTTAGTAGGTGGCTTTCCTTTACTTTGACAGCTTCTGCATTCGTGGAGAATCCAGGAGTGATCAGAAGAGAAAACCCAGAGTTGATTTCATAAGACAGTTCTTGAACCTCCTTAGAACAATGCAGGGAGAGCCTTGTACACATAACAGGGCTGCACAGTACCAGACGGGGTCGCCCAGTGGCCCAGGAGGTACCTTTCAAGGATTTTTTTCAAAGGAGAAGAGGTGACACCTGTCCCCACAAACTTTGGCTGCTGATGTAACCTCGGAGAGAGATGCCAATTTGCTCTGAGGAAACTACCCATGCCTCATCATAAGTTTTACATTTGTATGTAAGTATATACAAGTATCAATACTTATATATGAAATAATGAGGTCAACATTAAAAGTCAAAGTACTGCATTAAACTTAATGAATCTGAATCTTAGAGGATTTACAGAAGGAGTTCATGGAATCACCTCCTGTTGCTTTGACATAGCTGTGATTCCTGGCCTTGGCTGAGTAAGTGAAACAGATGCAACTTCCGGAGTGCAGCTGTAATTCCCGCAGAGGTGAGTACTACAGATAGGTGCCACGGGAATCCTAGGACACGCGAGGCAGTGTAGTGTGTGCGCTCTGGGGTCAGACTGCCTGGACTGGACTCTCACGTTGGCCTTTGCTAGTTATGTAAGCGAGTTACGTAGAACTATTCTTGGTGTCCTTTCCTAAAGCAGGGTAATAATGGAACTTTCCTCTTACCATTGCTGTGGGAATTAACCAAGGTGACAAGTATAAAGTACTTAAAATTGGATCCATGAAATGCTTCTATTTTTCTTGCAATGAACTGGTTTTAATTCTCTCTCCCTACATCCCCAGTTCACCTGGTGACTAACCTGGGAAACCGTGTCTCATTCCTCTTGGTCTCGTGTCTGCCCTATGGCAAATGCTCAAAGAACGCTCGTTGAACTCAACTGACTTGCCCGGTGTCACTCCCAGCATCAGCGTCAACTCACTCCAGACCCACTTGCTGGATTGATCAGATTCCATTTTATTAAAAGTATAAGAACTAGAGCACTAAGGCTTTTATCACACTTATCCTCTGAGCATTCACTGTTAAAACTATAAATATAGAACAGTGTCCTGTTTCCTAAAAGTTTATGCCATCATGCCTTAGTTCTATTGTTGAAAGCACCTTAAACATTAGAATCCTCTTCTAGACAGTGTTCTGGAGTCATTATTAAAATTATCTTTAGCTTCCAAAACTTCCTTGTGCAACTGAACTGCTTCTTTTAGGCATATATTGTTATAATTCAAATTCTACATGTCTGTTTAGTTTGCATGTTTATTTAAGGCCTCAGGGTTTGGAGTAACTCAACCTGAGGCCAACGAGAGTTACCAGTTATTGACTACTTATGTGCTTTTCCTGTGTCATCTCAGCAGGTGCTTTACTATTGTTACCTCCTTGATGGTTTTAAACAAGTTCTTTTCCTCCCATTTAACAGAAGAGAAAACTGAGGCTCAGAAAGTATAAGAAACTACGAAAGCCTTTGTAGTACATGCTGTCAGTGCTCTGCTGATATAGATCCCATAACCATTTATGTGCACATGGACTCCCTGTGTGCTTTCACTCCCAACACCCAGCACCTGTGTCTCTGTCGGCACCTGGAGCCATCTTGACCTGCACTTGGAGAGCTGATAGTGTCTAGGAATTTATGACCTCTAAGGGTCGCCCTTAACCATCAGCTGAGGGCTGTTCTGGACAACTTGAAGCACTACTTCTAGAGGGGACCGAGTCAGATACCATCCCCACCAACCACCCCACCGTGGGATAGCACTTGACATTGCATTCTTGCTTTTTTTTTTTCTTTTTTAGCCTTTTCCCTGTCTCATTTCCCTACTCCCTGGAATATTTTTCTAATAATTCACTTTCATTTGAACGCTTGTCTCAGCATCTGGCTTCTGGGGAACTCGACCTAAAAAAAAATCACACAACTCATTAATGATAGAGCTGGGATCCAAACCCAATTCTGACAAAGTTCAAGATCAATGCTCTAAAATCCCCAATCTAGACTGATTCTCCTGACGATGGCAGAGAAGATGGAAGCAGGAATCAGATATGACTGGTGCAGAGACTTGCTTACTGGTCCTACTCCCTAAGCATCTCTGTATGTTCTCTGAGTACCAGCCAAGGCCATCTGACCAGCGTCTCTCCTCACCCTCCAGAGAGTTCCTCCACAGGCCCCCTTTACCCTCTGATGGTCTAAGCCTCTGGCTGATTGCTGCTGCCCCAGGGAAGTGATAGCCAAGGGCAGGATCACAGAACCAGAGGGACACTGTGCATAACCAAATCAAGTGCAGATCAAACTGGGCTCCTAGCAGCTAACTGCAGAAATCAATCAGTAATCTACATGGTATTTATTAAACACCAACTGTGGGCTCAGTGATGGCCACGGCCCCCTCATTTCAGCCTGGAATTTCAGCCTCTTCCTTCTACCTTCTGCTTTAAGGCATCCATTGACTCTCCACCACATCAAAGGCTTCTGACTTTGGGTTTACAGCAACCCACTCTCAACCAACATGTTAGAGAAATCATCCTCTGCCCAAATTTGACGGTTAGGGAATAGTTTCATTTTAGAAACATCTCATGTTAATGAAAGTGCTACATATCCTTTGTCTTTAATATTTTTTCCTCCAGGTAAGATTTTAAGACATAAAAATACAGGCTTTTAGTACCCATCCATAGAAATAAGACAAGACAGGTCATACTGGGGAGTAGCTACACTTCTGCCTTTCACACCTATAATGGCTATATAAACACGAGTTTGACACGCATATATGGCCATGGTATGCACAGAAGTTAATCTAGGTCTTTCTATTCCTCGATAAGAGCTTTCCAGGAAGTCAGGCTTAGTGATAGCTACAAAGGGAGAGAGAGCTAGTCAGCCATGCTTATGAAGTTCAGAGCAAACACCCAGAGACTATGGTGCTGGCACGGCTCACAAGGGAAGTTGGGCACAATCACAAACCAGTTTGCAAACTTGGCCTGGGCTGTATGAGCACAGCACCTCGGTACTTCACTGCCTTCTCCACCTCACAAGCTAATCTGGCCCGATTGTGCCCTGACATGGGGCAGGGCTCTTTGACTGGTTCCCCCACTTCCCCGACTTCCCTGCTCTCTTTAAAAAAAAAAAAAAAAAAAAAAAAGCATGGTGCTTCCTGCTTCAGCCAAGGAAGCAGCTGGCCCACTGGTTGGGTAGCGGAGGGAGGAGGATTGGTCCTGAATGTTACACAGCCACAAAATGATCCTTTCCTAAAAAACTGAGCTCTCAGTTTGGGGGAAGCCAAGGAGTGGTAAACATCACCAATTCAATCTCCACTAATGTAAGTCTATTAATACTTAATAATACACAGCTATCCACAAGTCAAATATTCTGAACGTTATTTCTCCTTTTACAAATTTGCAAGATTTTACTAAAAGATTAGATTACACAAAATACAACTTTTTTCCATATTCATGGATGAAGAAATTAAGGATTTTATCATATACCTGATTTAATTTTGAGAGTTTCATACTTCAAGATGGGCTCTCATTGGAAACTGGGAAAACCTGATATTTAAGGGATGTGGCTGGGAAAACTGATCTAGCTCTCCATAAGATCCCTAGTCATGGTCTTTCGTAATCTAAAGTTCAATGTCTGAAGGGGCAGAGAAAACTTGAATTTGGAATCTACAGGCCTCATTATACCTCTCTGTCAATATTTGAGGAGATTTAATTGGGTAGGTGGGGCACAGATAAAGGTGGTGTCAGGGGTAGGTGCTGGGTGACTGGTTTATTCAATGCAGGATGTTGGCCAGTAGCTGGTGCATGGGGTACAGAGTCCAGTCACCTGGGAAAAGGTTGGCAAGACTTATAAAGGGCATCAGGCTCCCAGGCATTGGTGTGTTGGGCAAAGTTCTGACCCTGGGTACATCTGAAGTATATAGCAGGAAAATGAGAGCATTCCATCCACAGGGAAAGGCCACAAATCGGGGCTTCGGGTAGGGCACAGGGATACTTGGGGCTTCTTGGAGAATAGCTTCTACAGTTGCACAGCTATTTCCAGACACTTTCTACTGGAAGGGGGTCCAAATCCAGCCTCTGCTCTGCTTAGGGCTGGACATAACAGAGCATTAGTGACAATTGTGGACAATTACTGGGAAAGTTCCAGGTCAGGATTTAGATGTTGATTCCCTTAAATAAAATGAAGATCTACTCCATGTGTCAGAATGCTAGAGGAGGGGATACAGGGGTGGTCAAAACATCCTCTGTGAATTTTCAGGTCTAGTGAGTTTTAATCCATAACTATTTATCACACAGAGTATGCAATGGTCATTTTGTCAATCATTCGAAAACAAATTGTGTATATTTCAAGCTCAATCCAGAATTTGTCACACAACTTAAAACACAGATGTCACGACAACTTCATTTAGAAGAGAGACACAAAACAAATGTCGCCTCCCCAAACCCCTGATCCCCCACCACTGGCTGCCCTCCTGCCCATCCCTGTGCGCTGCATCTTGGGGAAAGCTGCTAAAACAACAAACAACATCCTGAAACATTCCCTCCGTGGTTGGGACATGAGCCCCCACACTCTAATACCTGCAACCCTGCTGTGGAGCGGTAACACACACACTGTAATTAGTTAAGGTTAAGGGCTTAAGGCTGGTAAGTTGTGACAGAAACAGAGATTCCTGATAGATGTATCTGATGAAATATCGCGGATTCATTTTGGACGAAGTTGGGAAATACAGACCAGAGAAGACTGATTTGCAGCTGAGGTTGAAGAAGTGCTCCAGGCCCCTGGGCCTCCCGGTCTGTGCAGTGCCGGCCAGACGGGGCGCCACGGAATCCTCTCTGTACGATCAGTTGCATCCGATTTCAAAGTGTGTTTATGTCACACATCATCACCACCCTTATGCTGCTAACTACAGATGAGGAGGAAGCTTCGCTCTGAGTCTGAGGGATGACACTGATGACAGCCTGTGAGTGTTTCTGGAAGAGCCCAAATGGGACCCCGATGCCTGCTGCTTGTGAAAACTGATGGTGGTCCTTGGGCTGTGGCTGCTGGTGACTCTGCCTGATGACAAGTTAGACATCCATAACTATGTCTAGCAGTCAGTTACAAGGAGCAGGGGATAGGCCCCGAAGATGCCTTTGCGGGTGGCTCTGAACCGCCTAGAATTCTGTATCATCGAGTTTAAGGTTAAGGGTTTAAACTAAACCAAAGTAACACATTGACTTAAAATCAGGGTGAGAAGAAAACCACCACCCACAGCTTCTTCCTGAGAGGGTTTTCCTAGGGAAAAGATGCTGGGTGATTGAGGGACCCTGGGGCCGTAGTTGTGGAGGATATCAGGCAGGGAGAGGCTGGCCGGGCCAGTCCAAGCCAGTGTGGACTTCTGCACAGTTAAACTTGGGTTAGCTTCCACTAGAGGCAGAAACCCAGGTGTGTCAATGAACAAGAGCTGGTGGCCGGCACCACACATCAAACACATTCCGTCAACCCCGTTCCTGTCCTCCCATAACAGAAGCCCTAGTTTAGGCTACTGAACCAAAGTGGTGTGGAGACATTTTGCACACCAGGACCGGCTCTTGTCCTGTAATGGTTGGCAGATGACTGTCCTATAATCTAAGGCAGAAGACTGGAAGTATGGTTCATCATTGGCATGTATGACCTGAACGTTTAAGGTTCAGGCTATCCTTGGGTGGTCCCAGTCCTTTTAATACTAATTAGCTGAGGCACAAACCTCATCACTCACACTGCCAGCTGCTTCACAGAGGTGAGTCACAGAGCTACTGTGTAAGCTTCGCCGACCTCCCAGATTCTGCTCAGTGCATAACTCTGCTGCCCTTGACTCATCCTGCGTATAAGTACATATTCTAGGGATGATCAAATATCTGGGCGTATGTCAAGGTCTCGGGATTGAGTCGTGAATGTGCAGAGACTACATAGGTATGGAGCTCAGGCCTTTGTCCCCGCTGTGGACCCTCAGGGAACAGTAACCAAGCCATAGCACAGACACACTGCAGAGGGGAGCAGACAGCCGTGGGACCTGGGCTGGGCACAGGCAGGAGGGGCTCTGGGAAATGGCACAAAAGAAAGTTCACTTAGATACTCTGCTGTCATCAGTCTCAGTGTTTCCCCCTCCACAGAGCTGTTCCGTGCAAGTACCACTTCACTGCTAATAGGCTGAGCTGTGCTCCAGGGCTTCACTCTATTAAAAGTGAGTCACTGCTGATGTTGATAACACATAATTGGAAGAAATCCACATGTAATTGGACTCCGAGTACTCCGCAACACCTGTCTATAATCCATCTATTTTGTTTTAGCCACCACTGGCACACTTGCCTCGTCTCTCCTAACCTATTACAACCATCCTCCTCCGCATTCATCGCTCTCCAATTCACTTTGACTCGATTACCGGCTGTGTTTCCAAAAGGACAATCTAACAGTATTATTACCCTGCTTAAAACTCTTTAATAACCTTAGGGAGCCATGATTAAATTAGGTTTACTTATCTGTCTTCCCTTCTATAGACCATGAGCTCCTTAAAGGTAGAAACATAAATTCAAAATTCATCTTTGAATCCATAAACGTGCTCGATAAAAACTTGCTAAAAGTCCTCATCACACACAAAGGTCTATGCATATCTTCCATTGGCATCATCCAGGTAGACGAGACCAGAAGCTCCGTCGCCTGGCCTGCTATAACCTGAACTCTGGCGTCATAGCATCTGTGACACCAGGAAGACCAGGTGATGTAGGTCTGCTAATGTCCATGGCACTAGAAGAGACTAAGATTTCTTCCGGCCTCTTGAAGACAGCAGTAATCTTAAGCTCTATGGCTTTCTCCCTCACTTCCAGTGTGCATTCAAGGAAAGTGCACATTGTTCCTTCTTGAAAACATTTTTAACAGGCTCACGCTTCACTGTTTACCAACTACAGCCATGACTCTAATACTTGCTTGAAATATATCCTGTATGTCCTGAAGCTCTTAGGGCTCTGTGGAGCTTCACCAGCAAAGGGGCATGAAAGTGTAAGGTTTATTTAGAAAAAATAAAATGTTCCTGCCACTGTGTCATTATTTCCTATCTGTTAGCAATGAGAATAGAGGTGTCTTTCCTTTCACACAAGTGCTGTGTGTGTTTGCATAAGTTTATGAAAAATGTTCAAAGGTATACAAAGAACATTATTTGGGGGATCCTGGTTCCTTTGGGACATGGCATCTCACTCCTAGTGTAAGGTTTTTATCTTGACTGGTATGGAATGATATTTAGAGTGATAAGATACTAATTATGTGCTTTGCCTGCAAACCATGCCATGTATATACACACACATATATTACACGTAAATAGTTTTGTTTTTGGCTGCGCCATGTGGCTTGCGGGATCTTGGTTCCCCGACCAGGGATCAGACCCGGGCCCTGGCAGTGAAAGCATGGAATCCTAACCACTAGACCGCCAGGGAATTCCCTGTATATGCTTTATATAAATATCACACACACACACACACACACACACACATACACACAGAGTACCATCATGAACCTCTTACCTGGCCTACAACTTTAAGAGCTATGACTTGCTTCCTCTCCAAAATACGACCCATCCTTCAAGACCCAGCAAGATTTGCCTTTTCCATGAAGCTTCTGCCATCTCTAGACCTTCTGTAATTTAACTCGAGTTCACTGACCTAAGTTTACGTCCAAAGGGAATAATTACAAACGCAGTGCTCACGTGCCATGCACTCTGGCCAAATTAATCGTACGCCTTCCACAAAGTAAGTGCTCAAAAAACCTCTGTTGGATGCTGTGTGTGTGAAACAGAGCCACTCATTCCTAGCACAGTGCCCCGTACATAGTGTAAACCCAGTGACTGGTTGACCTGTTCTCCGCATACACCTCATATCTACACCTGTGCACGTCTTTTATGTTGTTCCTTTATCACACATGCTATTCCTGCAGCCACTCCCTGCTCTTCCAGGCCTTTCAAAGTCTTAACCCGGTATTCTAATATCTGCTGAAATAACACCAACATCCCCTGTGAAGTTCTCTGTGCTTCACCACATCCTGAGGTGACTCTCCTCTCTTCACTCCTCTTAAAGAGTGTAGTTCAGGCCACTATTTCTACAGTGAACACATTCTGCCTCATACAGTAATTCGTTATACATATTCCTGATCTCTTAAGTCATGATAAATTCCTTGAGGGAAGAATCACTGTTTTACTCATAGCCGTAATTTCAACCTTTAAAAATGGAAAGCTCTAAAGAAATATCTGTACATTGAATTTGTTGAATTAACTATTCCAGTCCACCTTCATTTAGCCTTTTTTAGAGCATCTTGGCCATCCATATTCATCACACAATCTAGACCTTAAAACTATACAGTCTCTCATTAATTTCTAGAAGTTCTTCATATCCTAACTAGACTGAACTTCTTCAGGTCGGGGCTAGCCTGCTCCCACCTTACACTGCTGAGGTCAAAGAGGATGCTCACTTGTGGACCAACAGAAATAGGAGAGGTATAACAACGTATAATAGGCGCTCCTCAGAAGAATATCTGTATCCATTAAGTCTTTACGCACATTTCTCATTAAAATCATCTTTGCAGAAGCAGCAGTTTCTTTTTTAATTAATTTATTTTTATTTTTATTTATTCTTGGCTGCACTGGGTCTTCGTTGCTGCACACAGGCTTTCTCTAGTTGTGGCGAGCGGGGGCTACTCTTTGTTGCGGTGCGCAGGCTTCTCATGGTGGTGGCTTCTCTTGTTGTGGAGCACGGGCTCCAGGCGCACGGGCTCAGTAGTTGTGACTCGTGGGCTCTAGAGTGCAGGCTCAGTAGCTGTGGCGCACAGGCTTAGTTGCTCCGCGGCATGTGGGATCTTCCCGGACCAGGGCTTGAACCCGTGTCCCCTGCATTGGCAGGCAGATTCCCAACCACTGAGCCATCAGGGAAGCCCAGGAGCAGCGGTTTTGATGCAACCAGTTGACAGTTCAACCCTGTGAAGCCCTCTGAAGATGAAACGTTGTTGCTCATTCCTGATTTTGGAATAAGAAATTCTTCCTGAGAACACTTCTACACTGTTGGTGGGAATGTAAATTGGGGCAGCCACTATGGAAAACAGTATGGCAGTTCTTCAAAAAACTAAAAATAGAACTACTGTATGATCCATCAACTCCACTCCTGGATATATATCCAGAAAAAATGAAAACACTAATTTGAAAAGACGCATGCACCCCAATGTTCATAGTAGCACTATTTACAGTAGCCAAGACATGGAAGCAACCCAAGTGTCAACAGACAAACTGATAAAAAGGATATGGTATATATCTATACAATGGAATATTACTCAGCCATAAAAAGGAATGAAATTCTGCCATTTGCAGCAACATGGATGGACCTGGAGGGTATTATGCTTAGTGAAAAAAGTCAGACAGAGAAAGAAAAATACTGTATGATATCACTTATTTGTGAAATCTAAAAAATAAAACAAACAAATGTATATAGCAAAAGAGAACAGACTCACAGATACAGAGAACAAACTAGTAGTTACCAGCAGGGAGAGGGGAGGGGAGAGGGGCAAGATAGGGGTATGGGATTAAGAGGTACTAACTACTATATATAAAATAGATAAGCCAAATGGATGTATCGTACAGCACAAGGAATTATAGCCATCATTTTGTAATAACTTGGAATGGAATATAATCTATAAAAGTACCGAGTCACTAGGCTGTACACCTGAACCTAATATAATATTGTAAATCAAGTATATTTTAATTTAAAAAATTAAATAAACTGTGGTACATCCAGAAAAAAAAGAAAAAGAAAGAAATTCTCTCTGAGAGTATGTAACCTGCCTTGAGGATCAGATGTAAAGACTAATTAATATTAAGGATGAAAGACAAACAGAGAGCATCAATTACAACACTTTAGCTAATACAATGGTGGCACTGTTCGATGCTTAGTTCTCATTAAATTTCCAAGAGGGCAATTAGACTTAATAAAAAAATCCTCTCAGGGCCAGCATATTTTAAATTGCTCATCTGCCTAAGCAAGAAGAGCCCTGCTCAAGGCTTTAAGTGCCAACGTTCCTCAGGCATGCAGATCTGTCATCTCCTCCCAGCTCCTGGGCAGCTTTTCTCCCCGTGATGCTTCCCAGTTCCTTTCCTCAGCTGTGCCACCTCTTCCACTGACTAAACTTAATTCAATGAATGGCTGGTGAAACTACAGTAGCATCTTTTTGTTTTTTTTTTAAGTCCTCTCTTACATTTTTAGTCTGCCTCATACAATGGGAGAGAAAATAAAAATAAAGTGATTTGGGTACAATCCAGACCTGGCAGAAAAAGAAACACATGGCCCATGAATGTCATCTGAGATTCAATCCATGTCATATCAGGAGATCGCTCTAGCTGAACTCATCGGATAAGTGGCCAGCGCCAGCACACACACACACACACACACACACACACACACACACACACACACACGCACACACGGCTCATGTTCAAACACTCATCTGCACCTTCTTATATAAACATCATACCGCGTCATTAACAATCCCCAGGCCATTTTAAGGTAAGAATTTTGGAGTAGCCACATATTCCAAAGGAATCTGGTTAGCCTACTAAGAAAAAAAGAAATTTTTTTCCTTTGCTAAATTACTTAGTATGTGTAAGTAATGTTAAACTATGTGATTTGTATTTACTATAAACCACTGCATTTTCTTATGCTCTGCTCCCCCCCAAATAAACAAAGCAAACACAAAACTATCAAAAAGCAAAAAAAAAAGCAAACATAAAACCAGCTAATGGTTTTGTTTCCTCTATGAAGTTAAAGGCTTGCTAAAATGTCAAAGCAGTTTAAATAGGTGCTGTTTGCCGACTCTCTAGGTCAAAAATGTAACTTGAGCTCTAGTCTTTTAGCTGGGGATACATTTTAAATTTTCTTTAAAGATTTCCTTTGCCATGCTTTTCATTTCACAAGTCTTTTAAATTCCTCGAGCCTTGCCCAGTGGAGTGAAAGTCACCTTAATGAAGAAAGTAGAGACCTAACCACCATGACTTTGGAATAGCAGAGGATCTCAGCTGTAATTCTTTGGCTCAGAACCAGGGTCTAAAACCAGCCATGGGAAAAGCTGCTGACATGGAGCCTGCAATTCCCTCCATGTTTGACTTGCAAAATGTTGACATTATAACACCAGAGAGACCCCAAAATATTTCAAACAATTATGACTTCTTTTGTATAAATATTTTTAAATTGTTTTAGGAGATAAAATAACATATTTTACACTTCTTGTTTTCTTAGTTACTCTGGTTGCCCTCAGCAGCTCACTACTAGGGATTTATTTTTGGCTCGAAGGTCAGGGAGGACATTTTAAGGCACTACTTCTGCTGCTAAACTGTGTTTTCCAAGATGAGTTGCCTGGTAAGTAGGGGAGTTGGCCGCTCTTAAAGCAACAAGTGACTGTGGTATCACAGAATAGGAGAAATGATGATTTCTTTCTTTTGTTGAAGCTCAAGGAAGAAAAAAAATCAAGTACTCAAGATGATATTTTAAAACGTCTCCCACCCTCGTTACGAGCACAGTTTTCTTTCTGGGCAGAAAAATACTTTTCATTCCCTTTCATTTCTCTTCTGTTCCGGTTATTGCTGTGTGACACCTAAGTTTGAATACATGGCAACTCTTCCAATAGGAAGAGGGTATAAAGAGGGAGGGAGAATTACAGAGATGGCCAAGGAAACTCGTGACTTTGACTATATTATCCAACTATTTCGGGTGTTTCCTCCTTCAGATTTAGCCAAATGGTAATCACCCAGAGAGTAAGAGGTAAAATTTATTTGAAATCTGCAATTTCCACTCTCAGAGAATATGATTAAGAGGACTTAATTCTGAGCTCTGGAAATAAGCTATGATATCCTTAGTCACAGATGAGCTGAGTGATCAGTACGTTAGTAATCCTTCAGTGCAATTTCAATCTCTCTCCCAGAGCCTGAGGACCAAGAGAGCCGGCTTGCCTTCACCAGAAATGCCCTCAGCATGATTTGCAGCCTTTATTTTTGACGTGGAAACATCAGATGCCAAAGCTGACTACTGTTTTCCTCCTAAAAACATCCCCAGAAACGTCCTCCCGGTTTGTGATTTTAAAGCTACAACAGGTTTTCTATTTACTGCCACTTAAAACTTACCTCTTCTAGTTACATCATCCAGAGAACTTAGATTTAACAAATAAAGTTCAGTGTGGTTTCAAAACACTGCGGGGGGGAATGGAAAAGCAGAACTCACCTTGGCTCCCAGAAAAAGCATCACTTGAGCCTGCCACTGCCAAGGTCAACAGCAGCTGCCAGAGATCCATACCTGTAGGACCTGCGATCATACAAAGAGGAATAAGATAAAGCTAAGCGATTAAAAGCAGACTATTTTCATTAAAAATTGTTTAAAGACTGGCTAAATTATGAATGAGTTGACATGCACAGCAGCTCTAGAAGGAATCTTTGTAAGTCTTTCACTGCCCTAGAGTCTCACGTTGTCATACTTTTCATGAGCGCAAACAGCAGGTTGTAATAAATTCTACTTCCGGTGGATGCCTGCCTCAGGAAATAACATGGACACTAGAGATTTTCACATCCTGGCCGGCAGCCATAGGACCACCACACAACAAATGACCCCCACGCATTGCTTCCATAACAGGGCCAGTGTGGTTCACTTTAATCTGATCTGGAAATAGAAACTCTTCAGCAGTATCACCAAGCAAGGGGCCTTGAGCTGGACGGCCCATAAAAGGGAAAACAAAACAACCCACTTCAGTAGTAGTAAAACTTCTCCAGTGTGTGTCCCAGTGAACAAAAGAGCTCAATTAACACTCAAAACCCTGTGCTAATGAGCCATCCTAAGGGGGTTTAACCAGAAGGCAGCAGTAAGGAGGTGAGACGCAAAAGAAAACAAAACACTGGTGCTTCCTAGGTGGCCTCCCCTGGGACACCTGGTGTCCTTGTGGGCTTCAGGAGGAATGTGGTCTCTGAAAGGCCCAGGAATGTGAACACCTCAGACTCTAAGAAGGGTCAGTTTGTGGCTGGGCTAGCCATTTGGAATCCCAAGTGTGGCCACACCTTGAAGCCTTTGGTTTGATGAACGGGGGAGCAGATCAGCATGCCTCAGCCAGCACACACCTTTACCTGGAGGAAATGAAGCTTCTTGGGAATAAATAAACCAGGTGTCCACCTCCTGGATCTCTAAAGAGACAATTTTGGCTGGCTTAAAACGAACTCAGCAGACTGCCCTCTGGAGAGCTGTTGCTACATCTGACGACTAACGCCAACTACTTTAAAGCTTAGCTGCAGTATTTCCATGATATTACAGTACTTTACAAGTCACTCAGGCAAATCTGATCGTCATACTGGGAGCTCCACCAGTGCCTCTATTGGACTTATTTTTTTACTGCACATTCTTGACAATAATAAAATAGCCCTCTGCTACCCCTAGTCAAACTGAAACGATGAACACAAATGTTTGTTTTCACAGATAGTGGAATGCTGTGTTCCGGGTCATGGCTGTGTAATTCGGAATGGGTAGTAAACGTCTCACACTCTACACTTTCTTTCTAGACAGTGGATGATGCATCATTTTTTAAAATTCTATATGATTTTAACGTTGTTAAAAAATTCTAAGAAGACATCTCTAGGTGAATGGAATCTCCCCCTGCGTCTGAATATCCAGGTGTAGCCCACATGCATGAGGATGCCCCACATACACTGCCCCATGGGGTCATTCATAGGACTGAGTGTGACGGCGTAGATGAACACACTCTGCCAACTGTGAGAGTTCACACTAATGTGAGTTGTGGTTATTATAACACCCATGTTTTAAATTCTTAACCTGGAAGGCTCTGGGCTCATGGCCTTGCATCATCCCCAGCTACTTTCACGGAGCATCTCTCCCAAGGTCCTTTACTCCTAGGTGAACAGGCCACTGTAATCATAGTTTGAAGTCTCCAGCAGAAATACATAAAAAGGCTAAAAACAAATACGTTATAGGTTGAAAATGCTATCCTCTGGGTAACTGGATATTTCCTTTTAAATTCTGTTTTACAAGTATTTTTTTAAGGAGGAAAAGCATTGAGGAACTGGATTCTGTACATAGTGCTA
The DNA here is from genome assembly GCF_005190385.1 of Monodon monoceros. NCBI lineage: Eukaryota > Metazoa > Chordata > Mammalia > Artiodactyla > Monodontidae > Monodon > Monodon monoceros. The sequence continues at coordinate 35,786,542 of NW_021703768.1, read as the reverse complement.
CTCTTACTCGCCATCCCTCAACACACCATGTGTCGGGCAAAGAAGCCTCCCTCCTCTGCCACAGGCTCTCTTGATGTTGGGTTGTAACAGTGAGTCCCATTCCCAGGCAACACTGTATATGCTCCCCAGCTGAATAAGGATATGAACAGGTTTGCATTTCTCAGAAGGATGCTTCCTCTGGTTTCGAAGTTACCTCTTCGAAATTCTCAAAGAGACTTGGCAGATGCCAGAGACAAGTGAATTTTGCTTCAGATGAATCGTAGTTGGCGCCCTCCCATCCCCAATCTTTTGAAAGCTGTTGCCTACAAATGAACTTCGCCTCTTCCAGATAAAGAACTGATTATCGCAACAGTTTCTTTATGAGCCAAACACATCTCCACAGAATACATTCTATCTCACAGAACAAATGAGAATCCCCAAAGCAAAATTAACCAGAAAACTGTTTGCACACTCTGACAGCAGAAAAGGAGGTATTTAAAACGGCCATCCTCCCACATAGAAGAGAACAGTTCACTGCCAATGAGAGCAGGGCATAGGGACTCCCAACTCTAAGGCTCTAACTAGGGGACAGAGAAGAGGATAAAGCAATGTGGCTGGATTCAGTAAGGGCTAAGGGTTTCCTTAGACACTAACACTCCCAGTCCACTGTTGCTGGCTCAGTGGGGATAACTCCGAAAGCGGCCCCCTTTGCACTCCCCCCTCTCCTTGCACCCCCATAGTGAACTCTCTTTAGTGCCATCACATGAACAGAACGTTCATTGGCCTGGGCCGATTTGACTGTAAGCTTTCCCCTTCAGTGATGCAGGGTGCTGCATGGCAGCTTCTAGATGAGAGGGTTCTCTTTTATTAGGTTCTGGAGGAGATAAAATGTCCCTGGGAGAGGACAGAGTGCCAACACACAAAGTCTGGAACTTTAATCTATCAGTGATGTGCCAGATGTGAGCAGGAGAAAACCCCTTTATTTCCTTTTCCCGATATAATAATCTAACTAGAGGCAGGCAGTGTTCAGAAGAATCTATTAAATTGTACCTTAGTCTATTGGGTTTATAAAGTTCGCAGTATTTTCCTAGGGAAAATCCCTCTCTAAATTTCTAATGATATTTATGCATTCTTTGGCCATAGCCACATGGCAGGATGTTCACTGGGGTGGGGGAAGGAGGCTTCTATTTTTGCAGAAGGGAACTCACACCATTCGGATCTCAACGCGCCTGAGGCATTTTGCCGGCTCCCCCTTCCTCAAGGGAGAGCCATTTGAAAAGCCCTTTGACCCAGCTGGTGTGAGTTTTAATTCTGTAAACTGCGTAGCACAGGAGGCCTCCAAATCACAGTGAGGCCAATGATATACTTTTGTTCCTTGGCTATAAAATAGTCCATAAACGCATGAGAAGAAATGGAGATTAAATACACTATTTTTTCCCAACATGTTAAAACCAACTCCAGGCAAAGAAAGCCATTGGTTCCATTCTCTTTAATTTAAAATTAGCAAGTATTTGTTGAACTACCAGTGGCTGCTAGCATTGTACAAGGCTGAGAATATAAAAGCAATCAAAACCATTGAGAGAGAAATCACTACTGGATTTCAGAGATATCTACACAGAAACGATGAGTAGCAGACAAATTTCATGTGAAGACTATTTTGTGAAGAATCCCCACATCATCTTTATTAAAAGTAACATTAAAAAGTATATGAAGCCATACAGGAAAAAATGTGATCATATCTGGTTAGTAATTTGTCAGAGACAAAACGAACCACCACCCAAAACCACCTACACCCTCTGATTCTCTGATCTGTATCAAGTACTTAAAAGGAAAATGGTCAAAAGCATCCTTAGAAGTATGATGTTAGCATTTTAATAAGTGGGAGGAGTAAAATAATAGATTTAGGAGCTTGTAGTTCTGTTATGGCCAAGTAACGAAGAATATCAAAATGGCAGCTGAATTGATCAGAAATAAGAAGTTTTCTCAAATGTCTGTTTTACTGGTCTAGTGATTCTGCTATGGAAAGAGCGAGAGCTGATTTTAAAAACCCCAACAGAAGCAGAATAGTTTATATTGCAAAACCACGACTCCAGGTAGATAACCTAATAAATGTGTACTTTCTAATGCTAGGTTGATTACTAATGAAATATTGCAAAACTGAATCTCATTGATTTCCTGGTGAAGCTTTTCTAAGAACTCAGCACTGAAGAAGGAGGAGGCTCACCCCAAAGGGTATTTGAAATGATCCATTCTAGTTAGCTTCAGGCATTTATTTGAACAGTTTGTATCTGGAGTTCATGTTATTATCCACTTTTTGGTGGTGGTCATTTGAAAATTGGTCAGACACAAAATGCCTTAGGTCAATTTATCTCCTTCCCATCAGTGAGGGAGAAGAAATTCACAGACATTATTGATATCATTACTCTCGCTGAGATTTCTCTCCTTGCAGGGATCCAGTGGGGAATATAGGACGGGAAAGTAGTTTAAATGTGTACAGTATGAGGGGAAAAATAAACTTTGGGAGTGGTGTATATAATACGTCTCCATTTTTATAAAAAAACAAAAAATAGAGCATATATGGTCACCTGTGCTGACCAGTTCCGCTACTACCAGTCACCTATAACTATTGAGTGCTTGAAGTGTGGCTAGTGCAACTGAGGAATTAAATAAGCTAAATTTTAATTAAATATTTCAATTAAATAATTAAGTATATTAAGAACAGATTGGGTATGTAAACCTTTCTCAACTGTACATTTTATAAAACCTAAGTACAGATCAAGTGTTTCTGATGAAAAGTTAGGATCTAAATTGAGATGTGCTGTAAGTATAAAATATACATGGATTTTGAAGGCTTGGTACAAAAAAGGATGCAAAATATTTCAATAACGTTTATGTTGACTATACGTTAAAATCGTAATTTGGATTGTTGAATAGAATATTAAAAACTAATATCCCCCATTTCTTTTTTTTTAAACGTGACTAGTAGAGAATTTTAAATTACATACGTGGCATTATATTTTATATTTCTAATTGACAACATTTATATATATACTTTATGGCTGATATGTTTGTATCTGCATTCAGAAACATTAGGCTGTTACAGGAGCATCTGTTTTCATAAAAACAATACACAAAATAAAATCGTATATTTGTAGTGACATATAAAATCATTATGGTTATGTTTTCAGAGGTCTTCCCAAATGCAGAATGATGGGGATAAAAGATTCACGGAAGACTTAGGTAAGATTATATTTATAGAAGTTTTTTTTAGGGTACCCAGTGTGCCTTTGTTTACCTTTAGAATGTGACAATTCATATTGTATCTCTGAGTCACAGCCGGTGGTGTACTAGTAGTTAACAGCCGTCTCTCTGGAATAATAATTTTAAAAGGGCCATGATTTGTAGCTTTTGCCAATCTCTGTGGTATAAATACCTCCACCAAGGCTGATTTTAAGCTACCAAGTCACTTAACACGGATTCACTGCATCACTGACATCACTGAATGTGGATTCACAAGCCAGTATGAGCTGGACCCAGCACGCCACCAGCTGGGGAAGTAAATGATATTCTCTAGGCTCCAGGTGAGGTAACAGGTACAAAGATTAAACGATCTGCTGACATTGACACAAGAGGTAGGAGACAGTGCTACTGAGTGAACCCTGGACACTTGATTTCATTTGATGCCATCTGTTCCACTGTCAGATGGTCACATTTAGTTAATAATCATTGATAGATACTTTCCCAGGTCTATAGAAATAACCATCAGACTCTACCTCAGATGTTATCCTTGCTCTTCACCTATAGAGAGGGTGAGCTTAGGGGTTCAGGGTACAGGTTGTGGATCAGGTTCAAATCCTGGCTTTACCAAACCTCAGGCTACTCATCTCTAATATGGAGATGATAATATTATTCCTCTTTTCATGAGAAAAATCAGGAGTCAACTGAATGAGACGTTGATTCAAAGCACTTGGCCTGCCCTCTGCATATATCAATACTAGGTATTTATTACACTTTCTGATACTAGTGATTAAATAGCCCGTTTTAGGTTCCCATGGGATTGGGAATGGGGCCCTCATTGTATGTCCTGGAAAGGAAGTCTAGGGACATGGTAAAGCAATCAGCCACAATACGTGAGACTTCACTCTTCAATCAAGCACTTACATCACACGAGAGTCCAGGGGAGGGGAAGGATAATCATAACATAATGTGTACATCTCCCAGGATAAGGCAGGAGTGCTGATCACTTCCGCTTAGGTGTACAGGCAAATTGCACACCTTCTACATGGAGGCCCAAGTGTGGGGGAATAATCCAGAGGCTGATTTTTCCCCTAATCACTATCTCATCTACTGTAAGAAAATTACACGCTGCTGTTACTGGGTCCAGATCATTTGTTTCGTGAGTCATGGGTTTCTAGAGCTGACAATTGGGTAGATGAATTCCATCAATAAGAGGCTTGGTTTGAAGCCAGGACTCTTCCTGTGAGAACACAGAGAAGGCAGCTGGGTTATAGGAGCCTGGGTCTCCACCTCTTCCCTTCCAGGGAGTGGAAGAATAAGGGCCATTTCAACACCAAATGCTTGGTGCTTCTCCTATCTTGGTATATGCACGGGCATTCCGTTGAGACTGGGCCTTTCTTGGTGCATGGGGCATTCTGTTTGAAATCAGTAGGACCCAGTGGCACTTTGAAACACCTCGCCACAAAGCTAGACCAAACTCACCCAGCCTGATTTACCTGGTGCATTCACTGATGCATGATGCAGGTGTAACTCTTACATGGAAGAGAAAATCAATTGCATAGGTGGGTGCTTACTTGAACAATATGTTCTGTTCCTTTTTATATCTTACAGCATTGCACCTACCAAGTCATTGTTTCCCAAAATAGAATTTGAAAAAGCAAACCTCTTACTGGATTTCTGCTGTCTCACTTTCCACAAGTGGCTCTTTTTTTTTTTTTAAATGATCTAATATTTTATTACTGTGATAGATCACATAGAACACGGAGAATGTACCTTAAACAAAGTTGAAGATGTTGGAGTATCTTCCAAGACTCTCGGATGGAAGTATAGGCTTTGTTTTACCTGATTTAACAGGAAATAGATGAGCTGTTGAAGATCTCACAGAAGGAAGTTTTCAGGTAACAAAAACATTCAGGATCTTGATGAGATTACAATGTGACAATGATTACCACACTAACTCCAAGTACTGAAGGAGTCACTCACATGCCCAGATTATATATAGAGCAAAAGTTGGAAGAAACTCTTTTTTTCCTTTTATCAAGTCCAAAGTGGTGAAGTTGTTCTTTTAGGGTAAACAAGTTGGGAAACCAAGAGTGAGGCAATGTGCTCTCCTGGGAAAAGCATTGCTAGAGAAGGAGTCAGAAATCCCGTGCCCTGGACACAGCCCAGCACCACCTGATGTGGCGACTCGGGCAGTCACTTCATGACTGTGGGTCTGTCCCCTCACCTACACACCATACCAGACTTTTGTGATATGCCAAACCCCGCGCAGTGCAACGTAATGAACAGCTGCAAGGGACAGAGGACTTCTCCTGTACTGATGCTGCTGGGCTCCTTGTCTTTCTCCTCCTCTAGCTGTGAGCAAACCGGGGGCAGTAGCTGTGTGTCACTCACTCTTTTATCCCCAGCAGCTAGCCCTGGGCCGCAAAGAGTAGATGTCCCCTGCAAAATCTGCCAAGGAATCAGTGTGCTGAGTGCCTTATTACTTCATTCGTTCCTTGCAAGAGACCCTCATTTTAAAATTGAGGAAATGAAAGTTTAGAGGAGCTTTGAGAAGTTAAGGGGATCCCGCAAGCTGAGACGGAATACTTCTGGGTCGGGGTCGGAACCATCTCCAAGGCCTGGCTGTCTTTGCCTTTGCCTTCCCATGCTTCTTTGAAAATGCTAAACTGGGTCGACTAAATACACAAGTAGAGTACCAGTGAGGCAGGCCAAACTACAGAGAACAAGAAAAAGAGAGAGAGGAAAATCTGGATTTGCATTATGGACAAGGGTAGGCACCACAGTACTTTCCAGTACTTTGGGCCTGTCAAGGACGGTGGTAATTCATAAATGCTGACACTGCAGTTTCTTTAGGAGCAGAATTGTTTAAGGGATATTCATCTCTCTGTCTTACAGCCTCCAAGAGCACTTGGTCTACTTTTGGGTACATTACTTAAGAGGTATGAAGTGTGCCCTTTCCATGACACGGGGGCATCCCCCCGCCTCCTTTGATTCTATATTATAAATAGAAAGAAGTCTATTTGGCCAGACTGACTGGCTGCCAGATAGATGGCAAACACGGGGCAGATCAATGTCACGTCTCATCGCCAGGAAGTTTACAATACCCCACTTCACTCTTCAAGATCACAGGAGGTGTAATAGCTTGGCGTGGACCATTCATTGTTAACTGCTTTAATAGAACATGTTCTCAGGAAGAGAAATGTCTCACCGAAATATAATGCCAGCCACAGATGCCAGTCGTATGTGTAATTTTAAATTTCCCAGTAACCATATTAAGAAATAAATTTTAATTATATATCCTATTTAACCCACTATGTACAAAATATTATCACTTTATCATGCAGTAAATATGAAAAGTATTGAAGTATTTCATACACTTTTTTTTCATAATGAGTCTTTGAATCTGGTGTGTATTTCACACTCACAGCACATCACAACTGGCACCAGCCACATTTAAAGTGCTCAAGAACCATGGGCAGTGAGTGGCCACCCCATTGGATGGTGCAGCTCTGAGACACTGAGATTGGGGAGGTCCATGCATCAAGCTCCTGACTAGTGCAGAACATATCTGTGTTTATTATTGCTCATGAGCAGACCAAACCGCTGAGAAGAGACCTTTAAACTTCTTTTGCAAGGTCTAATAGTTTCTTAAAGTCCTAGAAAGAATTTTGCTACCGAAGCGAGAAGCAGGGAGTTCCAGACCTTAACACTCATTTTGCATATAATTACTGAGCACTGAACTCTACAAATAATTAAACCATAAACCTAGCACCAGATCTGTCACCAGGTATGAGACTTGAAGTGAATCATTTCTCACCCTCAGCCTCCTTATTTCCAAAATAGCATGTTGGGAGCATATCAATAGTTCTCAGCCTTGGTTGTGTATTAGACCTTACAAACAAATGCCCTGGCTTTACCACAGGTAAACTGAGAATCACTGACCTAATGCAAATCAAATTTGCTATGATTTTGAAATCTTTGAAAATAGAGCCCATCTGCCCCAAGCAGCCTCAGCTGGGTGAGGGGGAGAGAAAAACATCATTCTCCTCCATTTAGCCAACCAATAAATGTATTTTTTGTAACACAGAACCTTCTAAGCCAAGGGGTTGAAATGCTGAAATATGAAGGTAGGATCAGAAAATATTATCCTACAAAATTGCAAATAAAAAGAATATGTGTAAATAGATGAAACCAGTCATCCACAGATATGATCACTCCAATAAAGACAAGACATCATTTCAAAATGTTGCTGATGCGACTGGATAGGCAGAATGCTAAAGAGGTCCCCCCCAGATTATCTTCTCTGGTTATTCAAACATTAACCTAGGTATTGCTCTGGCGGGACTTCACAGATGTAATTAAGGTTACTAATCAACTGACTTTAAAATAGGGAGATTATTCTGGATTGTCTGGGTGATTAAATGTAATCACATTAGTCTGTAAAAGCAGGAGGGGAAGTTAGTCAGTGAGATGTGCAGAAGGGGAAGTCAGAGAGGTTAGAAACTCGAGAGGGACTTATCCTGCTGTTGCTGGAGGGGCCACATAGGAAGCATGAGATGCAGTGCAGGCAGACTCCAGGGGCAAAAATAGGCTCCCAGCTGACAATTAGCAAGGAAATGGGGATGACAGTCCTACAACAGCAAGGAACTGAATTTGGTCAACAACCTGAATGAACTTGGAAGCAAATTCATTCCCAGGACCTCCTGAGGGTAATGCAGCCCTAATGACAGTTTGATTTCAGCCTTGTGAACTCTGAGCAGAGAATCCAGTTACACCAGCCTGTGTCCAGACTTCTCACTTACAGAACTGTGAGCTAATAAATGGGTTTTTATAAGCCTCTAAATTTAAGGTAATTTGTTTTAGAAGCAATAGAAAATGAATACAGTCTTTAAAAGCCTGTTATAGAGCCTGAGGTTGACTTCTTAAACATCAATCAGGAAGACAACTATCCAGCCATGATTGAAACATAGCCATAAGGAGAGGGGATTTTTAGCAGAGCACAGAAATTTGGAGGCAGAAGGGACTTTAGAGATAATCTAGTCTAATCAATTAATGTTTGATGAAGAATGCTGAAAAAAATAATTTATGGCTTTGTCTCAATCCAATTACTTGGGACCAACGAGAATGTCCCAATACAGAGACAGGTACAATAATTTTCAGAGCCTGCCGATGCTCTCCCTTGAGGGCCACACAGTTCCCTCCATTGCGACTCTACAATTGCCACATGACCTTCTGATTCTTATCTTGTTTTCTGGGCTCTCTCTCTTTCTGGAAAACTAATACAATAACCAGCTGAAATGAAACTGCTTCACAGCTCAAATGGAGAATAAACAAATGTATTGGCATTCTGGTATATTGGCCCATCTCACGAGGTTAGCTAGTGTAAATTGAGCCCCTAGAGTCTAATCACCTCTGGGTCAGTTGATGCAATTTATTTTCGAACACATAAATCTGGACACAAGTTGATCCCAGGGAAAGTGAGAAAGCCTGAGAGATCCTGTCTAAATCAGTTTGCTGGCTTTGCTTCTCATCTTAACCTCAGGTCAGACAGGAAATTAAAAACAGACAATGTGTCAATGTGAAGGTAAATCAAAATCAAGGTCAAAATCTATGAAAGACTAGGGTCAGGAGAAGATAAGGGCAAGGAGTATGTGTTTATGGAGGAAAAGGTCGTGTGGAGGGGAGGACAGGCTATCTTTATATTTCCCTGTAAATCTAACATCTTGGCTCAGGAGAGCTTGTTTTCGGTCCTCCTGAATTAAATGTTCAAGTCCCAGGAGCCTCATGTTTACCACCCTAAGGGACCACCACAGCATAACTCTGGAACCTGGAACTCAATGACCTGGCTGTGTTTCTCCTAAATCAGTTGGCCGGTGGAAGATGGTTGGAAAAAGGCTGAGCCAAACCCTGAACTACTATTGATTCAAGAAGATGGTCCACCTATCCAGAAGTCAAAGGAACAGACACTAAAATGCTTTTCATTGCATTCTGTTTGAGAGAAATCAGTTATTTCACATCTTGGAGAACAGTAATAAAACATTCATCTTCCCATCAAACTGGAAAGTGATTCAAAGGAATTTTTCCACTTTCAATCACTTGTGATCACGTTACCAGTCAAAACTTTACTTCCAAATGGAGAAGAAAAGCTACAGGGAACCCCCAAGGTGGCAGTTTACTCAGAGCATCCTGTAAATGTTAAAGAACCAGAAGGCAGGTGCCTCGGACACAGGGAGACCGTCACCTGGATGCCCATAAGCATCTAAAATCATTCCTGTCTAAACTGAATGAACTCACATCTCCTACCTGCCTCCAGTCCCCACCTCATGAACACACAGCTTCATCTCATACATTTTCTAACATGTTTAATGAGATTAGAGCTCCCCAGTTACATGTAACTCCAACCCCGTCATGTGTCACTTGTCACCATGAGGGGGTGATTCAACCTCAGAATTCTCTCTGGAATGTACCTCCTCCTCTCCCAATGCTCACCACACTTCTCTAGACTTAAAACATCCTCCTTCACGGCCTCTTTTCCTTTACCTTCAAGGCTGCTGCCGGACAAATCCTCAATGTATCTGCTCTTCAAAAGCATGCTCCAATATCACTACCTCCATGAAGCCTTCTACACTCCCCTGACACTGACCTGTTCATCCTCTACTATAAAATGTGCCCTGACATGGAAGTCACAAGGTAACGAATCCCTGTATGTGGAATAAATGAGTCCTCAGTGCCTGTGCTGCTGTAGGTTTCCTCAGGGCAAGACACAGGCTTTCCTCATCTGTTTATCACTCTGCGCCTACTCTACCAACATGCCTTTGCATTTTGATGGGTGAAGGGTGTGTGTGTGTGTGTGTGTGTGTGTGTGTGTGTGTGTGTGTGTGTGTGTGTGTGTGTG
>NW_021703768.1:35685614-35776328 GCF_005190385.1 Monodon monoceros | reverse complement strand
GTGTGTGTGTGTGTGTGTGTGTGTGTGTGTGTGTGTGTGTGTGGCGGGGGGTGGGAGGGAATATTAGTGGCTGTAAGGTAGGTCAGAGGCATTAGAAGTTCTTTCCCCACCTCAAGAGTATCCACATCATCATTCAGCTTTGGGAGAAGTTAGTTTGAGTAAAAGAGAGCAGAGGGTAACTTAGAGGTTAGGGGATGGGCCTATATAACCTGAGAGCACTGGATACAGGCGCAAGAGATTTTCACAAAGGCAAAGAAGGTCACAGTTACTCAAAATTCTGCCGAGGATCTACCTGAATGGCTGCTCATGCCAAATAAAGGCTGCACTGCTCCTCTGGAAGGCGGGAGAACTCAGGTACCCATAGGTCAGCCTTCCCCATCAGCGTCTTACCCTCAGTGCCCTCAGAATCCCCAGCCAATCTACTTTTGCAGGAGGGACAAGCAGAAAAAGTCAAGAGAAAAGAAGGAAGTTGTGTGCAGGTGGCTTTCTGCTTCCCTTTTACCATCTGCATAGGACAAACACGAATCACAATTTTTATCCTTCGAAAATTATTTCCCATGCTCGCTAGATTATATTCTTTAAACTGAAACTTAGTTTAAATAAATGGCTTTCCTAGTTTCTCTATTAATCAGAATGTCTGGAAGCCTGAGTTTGGGGGTCAGGGGGACCACTGGGGAGACAGAATCACAATCAGAGAGCCTGGTGGCTGGATGGGGCCCTAATGACCATGTTACCATAAAGGTCTCACTTTACAGATGAGGTAAGCAAAGCGTAGAGGGATGAAGTGACATGTACAAGATCCCACTGCTGGTTACAGCCGAGCTGGGGGCAGCATCCAGGCCTCCCGTCCCCAGTCCAGTGGGTTTTTCAGTACTCCCCGTCGTCTTCAACCTGTCACTCTATTTTCAAGGAGCAAAAAGCCAACTTACCCTCAGGCTCACACGGGCTGTCACATCTAATGTCATTTATTGTTAGACATTCAGTTCAAACAAATCCTAACAAGTGCGGACATGAGGTGAGCAGGGCTCTCCTGGCCTTCCCCAGCTCCACAGGAGCTGAGCTCCCCTGGCCACCTTCTTTGAAGTAGGTCAAGAAGCACTGGATTAACCCAGAAATGAAATTTACTCACAACCAGCCCTCAAGTCTGGACCAAGCTGAGCCTAAATTTCCGAGAATAATCCTGGTTAGAACCTTGCAAAAATCTATTCTCCACACTGACACCACAGTGATCTTCAACTGCAGCTCGGCAGCCTCTGTTTCAAACTGTCCAGTATAAGTGACAAACCCTTAACAAGGTGCCTCCAGCCTTGTGTGATCTGATCTGGCCTCCTTCACCTTTCCATGCCCATCTTCCGCCATCTCCCCAAACCTCCCCCTTTCCTCTGTCCATGGAGGAATCTTCTCAGAAGGTTCCAGGCTGTTCACACCTTCAGGCCCTCTGCCTCCTGTCCTCTTCCCACTTCATGCATCTCTGCCACTCATTTCCGAAGACTCAGCACAAGGTCACTTCAACTTAAATGTATTTCGAGCAACAACCTCCACTGCCTACCGGGGGAAGTTCGGTGCCCCTCCTCTCTCCTTGCCAAACCTCTATCGTAGCATTGTGAGATGCCCACTACTTTCTTATCTCTCCCCTGAGGGTCATCTCTGTATCCCCTACTACCTCACAGTACCTAACACGCTCAGCTTGAAATGAATTGTTGCAGAAACGAACAGAGACCCCTTGACCTTAAAATCGATGTTTTAAGGGGGTAGAACACGTCCTTCTGGTGAAAGTTCAGCTGAATGCTTTTTAACGAGATAGAATAAGTGATGTTTCCCATCACATCAGGCACCATGGGATAGCTTTAATCAGGTATGCAGGAAGGAACCCGAAACATCGGAGTAAACCAGCCAAGATATACGGCTAAAAATGCAAAAAGACAAAGTCTTATTTTCCTTTTCTTCCATGTGCTGACAATCCCCAAGACTTTAGAAAACCTGGAATAAAATGCAAAACAAACATGCAACTGTGGTGTCACTTCTTCTTTACGATACTCTTCTAAAATATAAACTGACCGTTGAAATGTAAAACATAGTCCAGAATTAAAACCCTGAAATGTCTCCCGAGTGCAAATTATTATCTCTGTCGACTTTCTCAAAATGTACCAGATTCTTATATGTGCAGAAAATGGACTTCAAAGACCCAAATTATATCTTAATGGCGATCAGACAGGGAGGAAGGCAGTCTGAGGCTTTGCGTAATCAGAGTATTTTATAAGCTGCAGGACAAGAGAAAGAAGTTTCGCTCAGAGTAGAGGGAGAAGAGTGGAGGACAGCAAGGAGGGAGCAGGGAGAAATGAAGCCAGAAGAGGGAAGGATGAGGTGGGAGGAGAAGGAAAGCAACCAGTTAAGCCAAGTTGGACAAGTTGGAGCTTTACATCTAAAAAGCTCACAAGCAAGGTTAAAAAAAAAAAAAGAGAGAGAGAGAGCTGACTCTCAGCCTTTTAATCAAAGTGAACAAGAAGGGAAATACTAACCACCAGTCCGGCAGATATTCCTGAAATAGAGGCTGGATTTTTGTACGGTTTCCTCCAGGCTTTATGGCAAGAACTTTTAAATTTCCTTTTTCATTCAGTCATGTATGCAAGCAGACCACACTATACTAATTTGGTTAAAATTGGTGGAGAGGGTGGGGGGTGAAGGAGGAATACGGTAAATGCTTCTTGGTTACCGCTTGGCACGTTAGATTCTTGGTCTTGCTGCTTTCCTATATAAACCTTCGCAAAATCCTCCCCAAATCAATTACATTTTCTCCCTCTTCCTCCCTCCCTCCCTCCCAATCTCTCTCTCTCTCTCTCTCTCTCTCTCTCTCTCACACACACACACACACACACACACACACACCCTGGTACCAGAAGTGCAGATTAAAGCACACAGCCCATTGCCTCACATAACGAATCCCCTGACCTTTGCCCAGTGCTTTTCTGGGCTCTGCCAACTGAAGTGAAGGCCAGGCCTGGCCTGGAGTCTCATGAGACCCATCACGATGGAGCCAGCCAGGCCAGCTGAGAAGGGCACGCGTCAGAAACTGACAAAGGCTATGAACTGGAAGGGCTGAAAAAAGTGACAGGCTTATCTGAATCTAATCCCACGACTAAGGAGTTCAAGAAGGGAAGCTCTAGGAGGGCAGAGGTGCCCATCATCGTGTTTACTGGTCTCTTACTGAAGTATCCCAAGTGCCCAGAGTGTAGAATGTTGAATATTTGTTAAATGAAGGATAAGTGATTGAATTTGAAAACATTAGTGCCCATTGGAAATCCTAACAAACTTAACTTTAAATGTTTAATCACAGTATCAGTGGCACAAAATAGTTGACTAGAAAACTGTTAGCACCATCTACACATTCATTGTAGGATATTTTGGTAGATCGGGCAGGAGGACACAGCACTTAGATTATGTGGGGTTTGTTTCTTTCTAGTCACCTTGTAGTAGAGAGAAGTAGGTCTAAGAAAAAATACCCCAAACCAAATAAAAAGCTCAAAACACTAACCATTTAGTAAATTGCATACACGAGCAACCCGAGAAACAGAAACACTGCTCTCTAGCTCTGCAGCTTCACCAGATTTCTTGTAGCTTCTCACGGGTTAGAACAATCGCAATGATTCCCATCACTGAGTGTGGGTTGAGCCACGGTACACACACAAGGCTACAGGACTATTATTCCTGTGTGACCAACAGTCCTGTCCATGCTTCCCACAAAAGAAGACTGTTCATGATTGATGACCACAGTAGGAATTAGCAAGGCCTAAAAGACTCCCTCTGCCTGGCTGGCTTTCCTATGCTTGTGTGCAATGAACCATTCTGTGACATGCGATACATACAAAGCCCTTTAACATAAAGAACCCTCACAGGGGAGTGTTCATTCGAACAAGAAGTGTTAATGATGACTAGATTTGAGACTCTCACTGACTGTGAGTTGGTGGTTTATTTTGGATGTGTAGAAACAGCCTCTCTGACAGATGTTTCCAAAGCTAAACTCAGGGGTCCATAGATACCTCATCCCCAAACCTTGTTTTCCTCTAGAGTCTGCAACACAAACCAGAAATCTAGGAGTTACCTGGATAGCTTCTCTACCTCTTCTGCCCCCATTTCATCCATCAGCCTTACCTCTTCAGTATCTTTTGACTTCATTCCACTCCCTTTATCTTCTCTACTGCTACTGCCAAGTCCTAGCCATGATCTCTCACTTAGACCTTAGGAATGGCCTCTTAACACTCACTTGGGCTTCCGCCAATCTATCTTTCACACAAAAATTACATTTTGAAACAAATATGATCATGGCATCCCTCTGAATACAACATTCAAATGACTTGCCTTGTTCATACGATCAATACCGCAACCCATAATATGAACTAATAGTTACTAGTTGTCCCCCAGTATTCACTCTCCCCACTTTCAGTTAGTAATAGAATCCAGTGAAAGATGGCATTTCACAGCACACCTTGCAGCCACCAGGATGCGAGCAGAGTGGCATAAGCATCTTTCAGGAAAATGTGTATTCCTTTCGCCTCCCCTTCTCCACTCCCACTGGCTTGATGGTCTGGATCACCAAACACATGGATGAGGGCATCTAAATCTGTGGAACATTTCTGGAACTCACTATGAAGTTGGATCTCAGATAACGAGCTTGTTTAAACACTGGTAAAGGACCAACTAGTCAGTGGTTTTTTGACCAGGCAGCCCAGATCTTTCTAGCTTATTCTTGAAAAAAAAATTTTGTTTCACCTAATTTTTCAGGCTCAACTGAAAAGAAGTGGGAAAGAGTAATCACACAAGACATGTAAAACCATAAGCTTAAATTTTATCCTCAATACCTAAAAAGAAAGAAAACTTACCAGAGCACATGACATTTTGACCTGGATTTTTTTTATGGGCCTTAAGAGATACTCCTTCCTTTTCTAAGAGAGTTATGAATCCTAGTGTGCTAGAACCAAAAGTATTTAGAACTTTAGAATTTGTGAGTAGTGTTATTTAGGGAATTATTAGGGCCCACAGAAATGACCATCCTCAACAGACAAGTGATATTTTGGTCTATTAAAGAAAACAGGTGATACTCTGTCCAATCCTATCCCAAACCAAATTTCCAAACCTCAAGTTATTAGGGGATTTATTGAATAAATAAAAACAGGCAATAAATAATGGTTACACAAAGAGTAGGGAAGTGTAGGGCCTAAGGGAAAGGATCTTTCTAGGTCTTTGTACCCAGTCCTCCCAAACCAAGCTGTATACTGAGCAATGTATTCTGAAATGGTGTTAGTAGGACAAACAGGGGGCTTTCTGCTTCAAACAGAATTTTATTCATAGAGACTTCATATTTAGATATTTATACCAAGAGCATGAGCTACATCAAGAGTAGTACATGATGCTGGTTTGCAAAATGATCATTTTCCCCAGAGCCAATTTTGATTATTTTTTCTGATTATAAATCTACAATACTTGTTTTGCAGAAATTTGATAAGTATTAACATAATGTAAAACAAATTTTAGGTTCCTTTTCTGTCACTCTCCTTCTAAGAGAGTTTCTTTAAAAAAAAGTTGAAAACAGGCCCAATGCAAAAAAGTTGTCTTTTTCTTTTTGCATTTAACATTAGCGTCTCAAATATCTGCCAATTAGATTCCCACTTTTTCTAGGAAATGCAGCTTTTAGCAATTCTTTGTTGATTCAAATGAAATCAACCTGGGTCAGCTAGTATTAACTGATTAGATTGAGAATGAAGTCCCAATACTAATGGCAGACCAATAATAAATGCTTGAAATTAAATGTTGGGTGACCGACCCAGGCAGATTCTATTTGCTTGGAAAGGTTACAAGTAAGAGGAGCGGGGAGCTTGGGGACATCATGAACAATCCATGAAGGATCCATGAAGTATTGAGAGAGAGAGACAGGAGGATGACTGGGCACAGCAACAGAGATCTGGTATCATTAAAGTAAGTCCCCATTAGATGGAGTTACGTGGAAACATCCTCTCCGTTGCTGGCTGAAAAAGCGTAATCCCCACCCAACCCCAAAGCAATACCAAAATAAAAAACTGATCATAAAATGTAATAGATGCATTAATTAATATTCCATCATATGCCTATTTAGATGCCAGTGCTTTTCAAACTGAGTGTTAACCTATAATTAGGCTGTGGGATCAATTTAGTGGGTCAAATACAGCTTTGTCAATTTGTTTAAATGAATGGAATGGAATGGTGCTAGGGACCAAACATTTGTCCCCCTCCACTCAAATTCCTATGTTGAAATCTAATCCCCAGTGTGATGGTATATGGAGATGGGGGCCTTGAGGTGATTAGCTCAGAGCCCTCATGGTTCCAGAGAGCTTTCTCCACCTTCCTGCCATGTGAGGACACAGGAAAAAGATAGCTGTCTGTGAACCAGGAAGTGGGCTCTCACCAGACGCTGAATCTGCCGGTGCCTTGATCTTGGACTTCCCAGCCTCCAGAACTGTGAGAAATAAAATTTTGTTGTTTATAAGCCATTGAGTTTATGATATTTCTGTTATAGCAGCCCAAAGAGACTAAGATAAATGGAATGGAATGGGTGGTTTTGTCACCTGAAATTTTTTTAATGTACGTGTATGACTATTGGCTCACAGTGAAGACCCTATTATTTCGTACTGTGGACAGTAGTCAAAAAATTTGTAGCCCATTGATATAGACTGCTTCTAATTTTTAAATATCATAAATAATTGTACAATAAACATCCCTTGGCGGGGAGGGGATTTGGCCTGTATTTCCATTTATTGCCTAACGGTTGATTCCCCGAAACAATGTTGCTGCATGAAAGGGGTAAAACATTTATGAGGTTTTTGATAGATATCACTCAATGCTTTCAAACTGTCCTAATTTAGACTCAGACCAGACCAGCAGTGAACTTTTATATCAGCGTACAATTGTCAGCAAAAATTTTCTTTTCCTCCCATCATTGCTAATTTGATGGGTAAAAATGATCTTCCACTGTTTTAATTGACAGTTATTTGAAAATGAGTGAGGTTAATTCTTTGAAACATTTAATGTGAATTATCTATGTATACCCTCCCTCCTTTTTTTGAGTTCCTTTCTTTGTTGGAGCATCCTACCTTTTTTATTTCTGCTCTTTTACACATTTTTTTTATTTTTAAGGGAAAGCTTCCTAGTTATTCTCTAGGGATGAAGGTGTAGCAAGAAGAGAAAATGGGAGAGAATATTTCAATCAGCTTGATTTTGCCAGGCTGATATCAGACTATGCTTAGGCTTTTAATCCTTGGTTTTGAACCAGCTGCATGATACAGTATATTAACCTTAAAAATAACTTTAAAAAATAACCAGGGCCAGAAGTGTAGCCAATGTGCAAGTTTACACTTTGTACTTCCTCCTCTGTGTCAAATACTTCAATGGTAGGTTTATTATTTTTTTAAATTAAGACAGTAGTACTGGAAAATGTGAAAGAGCAATTATAAGCCAAGGAGGGCAGATTGAGAAGCTCCAATATACATATGCTGGGAGTTCCAGAAGAAGAGAATTTAACTCAACTGCAAAAAATAAGTTTTGGAAAACGTTATTATGGATAATTTTATAAAATTAAAGAATGAAGTGAGTCTTCAGATTAAAATCAAATGTAATCATTTAGTATAAATGAAAAGTAAATCCACTCTAGGGCATCAGGACAAAGAAAAACTCTTTAAAAGTTACTTTAAATAAGAGGCAGATTACCTAGTAAGAAACTCAAATGGACAGGTAGAAGATTTTCTTTCAGCAACAACAGATGCCAGGACACAAATTAAAACCTTTAAAGTGGTAGTGAAATAACCATCTATTCAGAATTTGATACCCAGCTAAGCTCTCCCTAAGTCTTCTGTGTGGGCGGGGACAGGGCAGGAGGTGTATGAAAACTGAGAGTTTACTATCTAAAGATCCTAATTTAAATAATTACTGACGGAGCTATTTTGCAAGAAGACAAAAATCTTAAATAAATGCTGAAGTTTTTGTCTCTTTAAAAAAAAAGATCCTCGGGGGCTTCCCTGGTGGCGCAGTGGTTGAGAGTCTGCCTGCTGATGCAGGGGACACGGGTTCGTGCCCTGCTCTGGGGAGATCCCACATGCCGCGGAGCGGCTGCGCCCGTGGGCCATCGCCGCTGAGCCTGCGTGTCCGGAGCCTGTGCTCCGCAACGGGAGAGGCCACAACAGTGAGAGGCCCGCGTACCGCAAAAAAAAAAAAAAAAAAAAACCAATTACTCCAGTTATACTGTAGCTATTGACCCATTTCTCTGCTTCCCTTTAAAGTAAAACTTTTTGAAGGAATTGCATTATATTTTTATTTCCAATTCATTTTTGTCTATTTTCTTAAACCCACTGAAACCAGACTCCACTCCCCACCACTCCTATTAAATACCTTTTGTCCTGGTCTTGAATGACTTCTATTATATATTGCTAAATCTAGTAGCTAGTTCTTAATCATCTCATTTGACTTGTTAACAACATATGACACAGTGGCCTACTCTTTGAAATACTATCTTAGTTTGATATTTGGACACCATTCTACATTGATTCTCCCACTCTACTAGGCTCTTTATCTTGGTTTATTTTGCTGTGTCCTCTTCATTTTCTCAACCATATAACACTGGAATACCCCTACTTGGAATTGGAATATTCCCTACTTCTCCTCTCCTCTTTTTCCTATCTACATTTACTCCCTAGGTGACCTCATTCAACATTATGACATTAATGTCATCTACGATTATGTTCTCCAAATATATAACTTCAATTCAAATCTCTTCTTGAACTACAGGCTCATATATCCAATGACTAATAATACCCTTGGATGTTTGATAGGAATCTCAAAACTTACAAATCTATAAACAAACTTCTGGTTTTTACCCTCCTAACCTGCTCATTCTGCAGTCTTGGTCATTTCAGCAGTATCACCCTCATCCTTCCAGATTCTCAGGCCTTTTACTCATACCCCTGATCAATCCTCTCAGATATACCTTCAAATTATATCCAGAATGGGATCACTTCTTACCATCCCCATCTTTATCTCCCTCATCCAAGCCACCAACATTTCTCATCTGGATTATGATATTAATTTCTTAATTGGTCTACATGCTTCTGGTCTTGAATCTCCTTATCTCCAAATACATAAGCCATCAACACAAGATCTTGATCTCACTGAAACAAGAACATATCAATTCTTTGTTCAGGACCCTCTGATGGTATCCCATCTCACTTAGAGTAAATGCCAAAGTGCTTACAATGGTCTGAAAGTCTTATTGGATTTCCCTCAACCCTCACCCCCCACTCTTACCCACTATCTCTGCCACCATTGACCACCATACTTTTTTTGCTCATTCTACTCCAACAACACTGGACTCTTTGATGTTTCTTGATGCCCCCATGCAGCATATGCCGTTTTTCCCATATAGGGTACTTTCCTCTCAGACTTCCTTCAAGTATCCATTCAAATATCACTTTATCTGTGAGCTCTTTCCTGATAACCTACATCAGTAATAACCCTTATGCTCTTATTTTTCTCCATAGCACTTGTCTTTATTATATAGCTAGTTGTTAATGTTTTTTCTCTCTCCTCTTACTAGAATATCAACCATATGAGTTCAGGGACTTTGACTATCTGTTCACTGCTTTATCTCCAAGTACCTATAACCATGGCAGGCCAATAGAGGGCATGCATTAAGGATTTATTAGATAAATAAATAAATGGTGAGAAAAAAAAGATAAAACCTGATGGCTAATTCAACTAAATATTGCTTGTAAAAACAATATTGACCACATTTCCTATTGATCAAAAAAGATGAAAATAAATTTAGGCAATAAAAATATGGGAGATAGTAGACATCTCAGAGGACAACTAAAATGTACTAGATTTTCTACTTTGTTAGGAGGATAGATGATGCATGTGAAATGGGAACACTAATGGTGCTTGATGCGGGAGTGAGCAGCCTGACTGAGGGGTATGTGAATACATGGGCATGTGGTGAGCACTGACGATGTGGTCATTGCAGCTTCTGCTGCCTTAAGAATCAGTGGGTGGTGCTGGGACCCACACCAGGGAGGACTGAGGGGTGTCACGCCCCACCAGAGAGCCTAGGAAGGGAGAGAGAAGCTGAGCCTGATCACAACTCTTAGAAAAGCGACAGTCTTCACAGAGTTTAAAAAATAGGAAAAGGAGATGTTTTAGGCTTATGTTCTGGGGATGTTTTCATTCTCAATAGCCAGAAAATGGAGAATCCCTTTTCCTAGGTAATGACTATACTTGAAATAAAATGAAAGGCAAACCTTTGCACGTTTAGCTTTTCAAAGAAACATTTCTGAAAAGTAATTATTTAAATCAATACCCATAAAAAGCAAGTCTACCAAAATATGTTTTAAGACTTTAAAAAACAAAACAAAAAAGACATAGTAATACATACAATTCAGGTAAGATTTAGACCAGAAATGCAAGGGGAGTTCATTATCAGGAAGGTCAATTTATTACCAGAAAGATCAATATGATCTTCAGCATTAATAATCTAAAGGAGGCAATCAAATGGTTACTCTAACATGCAGAAGACCACCATTACTAATTTATACTTATTTATAATAAATTCTCTTAATAAACTAGACTTAGAGAACAGTTCTCTTAATCTGACAAAAAATAGGTCATCCCCAAAACTATACCTAGTAGCATACTTCAAGTGAAATTTTTGAAGTACTCTCACTATAATGAAGTACGACATAAAAATGCTTATTATAAAGGCATAGTATTTACATGGCATGGTATCCTGTAAGGATAGGGAAGTTGAGAGCAACAGAAAAAAAAGCGTATATGAGAAAAGCATATATAGAAAAGTCCAAAGCATATATGGGATCTTAGTATACAACAGAGAAGACAGTAAAAACAATGGAGAAAGAATGGGGCTTTTCAGTAAATGCTGTTGGGACTAGTTTTTCATATGGGAAAAAAAGATTCATGCTTTACACCATACACTAACTCATTAACTCCACATAAATTGAAAGTCTACATTTTTAAAACAAAACTTTCAGAAGTAAATTAAAACACTTTAGAGTATAGGAGGAGTTAATATAAAATATAACCATGGAGGAGAAAATGACTTCTTAAGCAAGGCACAAAAAGCCGAATAAAAGAAATTTAACTACATCAAAAATTTAAAGTTGTTTGTGCTAAAAGATGTCAAGTTTGGGATTGACATGTACACGCTGGTATACTTAAAAAGGATAACCAACAAGGACCTACTGCATAGCACAGGGAACTTTGCTCAGTATTATGTAACAATCTAAATGGGAAAAGAATTTGAAAAAGAATATATACATGTATATGTATAACTGAATCACTTTGCTGTACACCTGCAACTAACACAACATTGTTAATCAACTATACTCCAATATAAAATAAAAAGTTAAAAAATTACAATGCAGGGCTTCCCTGGTGGCGCAGTGGTTGAGAGTCCGCCTGCCGATGCAGGGGACACGGGTTCGTGCCCCGGTCCGGGAAGGTCCCACATGCCGCGGAGCGGCTAGGCCCGCGGGCCATGGCCACTGAGCCTGCGCGTCCGGAGCCTGTGCTCCACAACGGGAGAGGCCCCAACAGTGAGAGGCCCGCGTACCGCAAAAAAAAAAAAAAATTACAATGCAATCAACAGATGAGAGGCAAAATTTTCCACATGTATAACAAAGGATTAGTTACATATATATGAACGTATATTATAAAATATAAACATATACTACGATACATATACATTAGGATCACACATACACACACGTTTCTATAAATCAATAATGAGAACAGACAAATGAATGGACCAAGAGGAGAAATAGATAAGTTAGAGAAGAGGAAATCCAAACGGCCCTGTAAGACATGATGTTCAATTTCATAAATAATGAGTCATGAAAATTAAAACAGTGAGATTCATATCCATCATCCATCAACTAGCAAATAATTAAATCTGATAATGATCAAGTGCTGGCAGGGACCTGGGCAAGTGAGGGTTCTCACATATTGCTGGTACTAGTATAAATTGGTTGTGCAATTTGGAGAGCAATTTGGCAATATCTCAGACACAAAAATGCACATACCCTATGACATGACAAACCCACCGATACGTACTCCAGAAAAGCTCTATCACATATGTCCTAGGGGAAATGTCCTAGGGGATAGTTATTTCAGTATTACTTATTTAGGTAAAACAATTGAATCAATTCAAATTCCAATCAGTGTGGGAATGGATAAATAGTGACAGTTTCATAGATGAAGTAATATACGCAATTTAAACAAATGAACTAGGGTACCATAACAAGTTCTGAAAACAAAATGTTTGGTAGTAAAAGTAGCAATTACCAGAGTACCACATCCCACCCCTAAAGTAAAAAAAAAAATGTACTTGAAAAATATGCAAATAATTTGGCTCATGTATGTAATAAGCATGTTTCATATGTGTAGTAAAATTTAAAAGTATAAAAAACAGGATTGTGCAACTGCCAGTACATGACAGTTGTATCGTGTGGAGTGGTAGAGAGCAGGGTGAGGCTGGGGAAGGTAAAACTGGGGACTTCACATTTACTTGGATAGTTTGTTTCTTTACAAACAACAGCTATGAAGCAGGTATGGGAAAAATGTTTACATTTGATGGGTGGCAGGTACGTGGGCATGTATTGTAGCATCCCTAGTACATTAAGAAAATAACAATATAAAACAAAGTAAGTCAGAGAGCCCCAAATCTACATCCCTGCCCAGAGTCAAAAGTGACAAGCTCATTAAATATTACGCAGATGGAAAGCTAGAGAGAGGTTCTGATGACTTTCCACACAGAGGGTATCCATCCCTGTGACAACACTGAGAGGGGAGGGCTGGAATAGTTACTCAGGTCGGTTCAAGTCACTGAATCCATGACTGTCACCCTCACATCCATCCCACTTACCCCTTAGCCGACTTGTATGAGGAGGAAGGGGAGCTTTCTCAATCCCAGTCTCCAGGCTGAGAAACATTTCCTTCCCAGATTCCAGAGAAAAGCCACAGAGTGGACCTTCCAAGAAGAAAAGCAAATCACATGTGATGCTGCCCAGGCCAGGTCCTGTCACAAGGCTTCTGAGAGGTCTGGTGCCAGCAGAGGCTGATGAAAGCACAGAAAGCTGTATTCCTCTCTAGCCTTCAAGAAGGATGCTAATTTGAGTGCTTCAGTACTCCAGTGAAAAACTGTCTGATTTAGGGGCGTAATGATTAATAAGTGGTTCTCAATCTCTCTCCCTGGAAGTCACACATACAGGATAAGATCTCGGTAAGCTGGACAGGGGGTCTTGTTTTGTTTCCCTGAATTGCAACTAATGGCTATGAAAGGGCTGGTTCATTTCACTCAAGTGGACCATTGGGAAACCTGCTAGCGAATACCCATTAAAACAAGAATCAAACTATTTCACATACTACTATGTGATTCAGTTGGTTGAGGTAATAATATAGTAACCATAAAAGGACAGCACAGGCAGAAGCCCTGTACAGGAGGTAGTGATCCAGGGTGAACTTCATACATCTGTGGTCATCTCTGCTCCTAAGTGCAGATGCACCAGAATACCATACTCGATGCCTCAAATGACTGCAGAGAATATCCTGAGAAAGTCGTTAATTAGTTTCCTTGATTTTACTTTTAAGAAATAATATAGACCTTCCCTGGTGGCACAGTGGTTGAGAGTCCGCCTGCCGATGCAGGGGACACAAGTTCGTGCCCCGGTCTGGGAGGATCCCACATGCCGCGGAGCGGCTGGGCCCGTGAGCCATGGCCGCTGAGCCTGAGCGTCGGGAGCCTGTGCTCCGCAATGGGAGAGGTCACAACAGTGAGAGGCCCGCGTAATGCAAAAAAAAAAAAAAAAAAAAAGAAACAATATAATTATCCCAAATAGGCTTCTATGTATATTTTCAGGGATGCAGAAGTGTTTCCCTTATATATTTTATCTGCATGTCCTAGGGTAACACCCTTCACAAGCATGTTTCCAAAACGTTGGTCAGAGGAGCTTCAGCTGCAGCTCTAGAAACTCTATATAGCTGTTCTTATTGAAAGAGGCAAAAAAACCAGGAGAATAGGTAACTTAGTTTGTGCCAACAATCTACTGCTGACTATGACACAGCTTATGCAAAACTGGCACGTCTTGCACATTAAAAGATTTGGTGCTAGTAATCATTTCCGAGCCCCGACTGGGTTGTACCAGTATCTAGAAAATTTCAAAGTCCTATGAGTTTACTTCCAATTACTTTTTTTCCCTTGAAAATGTAAAAACATTTTTATTCTTTGAGTTCTTATGTGATTCCCACTTTAAAGCAAAAAGGCAGAGTAGGCAATGAATGAGAACACCCTAGTTGCCACTGAGTTCCACCCATGGCTCATCTTTCCCTTTTAACTAAATTGGCAACGTGAATGATTTTGTAAGACAGCATGGACTTTTTCTTTCATGACAATAATTTCAGAGTTAAGTGCTCCCATTCATTCCTGAATGTTTGACTGTCTGAGTCTTCCTCATAAGCCTCACAGTTTGTCAGATATTTCTAAAACTGAAAAACTACATGACAATTTTTCTTCTTCCATTAGAATTTTAATTGGTGCTGTAGGTTGTAGCTAGTGTTCAAAAGGGAACAAGTTCACACACTCTCTTTAGTGCTAATTCTACATTTAACTTGTTTCAGGTGAAGAAGATGGGGCCAGCATAATTAAGTTAAGAAAGATGAAGGGTCCCTTCATTTGTTCATTTTTCTTCTGGTCCTGAGAATGGATTCTGTCTCCATTTTTAGTTAATAATGGAATATTTAAAAATCATAGATGCAAACGAAATCAGAGATCCAAAAGAAGTCATAGATCTTATATCCTAGGGATGGAAGGGATGACAAGAGTAAATATACTTCAAAAGCCCACCTTAGGCAAGTAGGATATTTCTAGATCTGAAACCTGCTGAAGCCTCAACCAAGCAGGAACTAAGTGACCCACCGAAGGGTTAAGCTGTGTCTGAGACAGCAAGCTTCAGGCGTGCATGGTGTGGAACACCCACTTTCATGCAGGCTGTCAAACTCAAAACTGGCCGGAAAGATTTACCTTCCAGACTCAGACTTCTGTGTAGTTGTAGAACAATGGGAAATGGGCCAAAGCTGCCTTTATTGCTGGTTGAGGAACATAGCACTGAAATCTTTAACGCTGCAGGGAATAATGAGATGGCCAGGACTTTAACAAGTAAAGGGAGATTTGTACTGATGGATATGTTTGGATTTACATCTTATGGTATTTATCTGCTGACTGATCTGTAACATCATTAGATATTGCTCCTAATTCCACATTGAGACCACCCTGACTAAATCCCATTACAATGAATCTCCATTGGATATTCCACTTAATTTTTGTCTAGACAGATCCTACCCCTTTGGAAGACACTACTCTGTGAAGGGGTTTTGTTGTGATCATAACCTAGAGTGGATCTGCCTCTGCTCATTTTAAAGACCATTAACCACCACCTACTCCTCATTGGTCCCCCTGTTTTCTGACTCTTGTCTCCAATCCATCATGCACGTTGCTACCAGGAATCAAAAGTCCATCTCTGAACATAACATTTTCTTGTTTAGTATTCTTTAATGACTTCCCATGCTTGGGCTCTGAGTCCTTAGCTGGCAATCAGGGCCCCATCCAAACTGGTCCTGGTCTGTCTTTCAAGTTACACTCTACACTCAACTTCATTCAATTTGCTACGTGGATGTGCCCTAGCTTTTAATCGATACGTTCTGTACTACGTGGAGTGCCCTCTATTTTCCCTTCTCTCCGTATTTCAGCTCTTTTCACCTTGTAATGCGACTTACCAAGCTTTCCTGTCTCTTCCTTCAGAAAGTTTTCCTCAGTCACTGAATCAGGTGGGATCTTTTTGTGCTCTGAAGCTCCACTGTACTTTCTTTGTCACTCTCTTACTCAGTTTATCACAGCCTGTCTGACAGTGAGCTGTAAGCGGTCTTTTCTTTATCAAACTAGAAGTTTCCTTAGGGCGGTAGAGACTTATTAAATATATTTGGTGTTAAACTGACACGGTTTAATATTGGAAAGGGTGCCTGAAAAATGTGATCATACGCTTTACAGAACCAAATAAATTTTAAAATCATCCAGAGCTTTTCAGCTCTGCCTTCTCATTCCCCAGTGCCAAAAGGGAAAGAGATCTAAGACTTTAAAAGCAAGACCTCATCTGTGCCTCCTCTATTATCTTGCATAATGCCTTGAAAATTAGAGGCCCTAATAAAATGTTCTTTTTCTCCTCCAGTTAACGAGCCTTGGCTGAATAGAAGCATAGCTAACCACTTCACCACAAGGTGCACGCATCTTTGGGCTTTGATACTCTTTCTTATAACAGGAGGAAGAACCTTACGACTGAGAAAAGTTGTTCAACCAGCAACCACAATGGCAACCCACCCTGGCCACAGAGAACAGTGACGATTAGACACCACGTGCTCTTCTTAAAGATGAGCTGGGAGTAGTTGCAGCGGTCCGGGGGGGTGCAGGGATGGGTGCTTTTTGACTTGTCATTTCAAGATCAGAGAAAAAGGTTTTCACCTTTAGCAGTTTTCTGTTGATCTCCATAGCTAATAGCATTGCCAGAGTAAAAAAGAAAAGGTGGTAAGATGATGCAAAGACCCATCTGTTAAAACTGAATTTATCTGTATTTACATTGTCACTTTCAAGCTTCAAGCTGAAAATGCCTTTGATCAAGATATTTCAACAAACTGCTGAAAGCAGAAAGTATCTGCCATTTCTTCTGGTAAGTGCTAACATGCATAAATTTCTTACATAATGGATGAGAAAAGAAATTATTTTTTGATATATGAATGTTTTTTTTTCTTGTGTCGAAAGAAATTTGGCAGTCAACATGCACCACCCTTTACACACAAAGTGGCTCAACCGACCACTGGCCTCTTCTTACAAATCTGGTAATCTGGGTCACCTTGATGGCATAATGCTCGGGATGCTTTCTCATGTGCAACCCAAAACTATGGAACAATAGAGTGTTTCTTTTGGCCCACTGACTTTGTACAAAGGTCCCATCTATGTTCCCCCTTCAAAAACTCCTGCGTAACACCTTAAAAGGTCAAGCTGAAAAAAATCATGACGTTAGTCTTTCCTTTGGGCTAAAATCCTTAATTTGTAGAATGCAAATACGTCTTTCAAAATCATTTTTAAATAGCTGAGAGAACCCATGAATATGTCAAAGCCTGTGCATCCCAAACTTTCCCCAAATTGTCTGCTTCATTTTTGATTCAGTTAAGAACTAGAGAAATACATTTTATATAACTAGAACTCTCAACCCAAATAACATCTTCTCTTTTGAAAAAGAGAAGTCAGTTTGTTTTCCTCATCCTTTAGGCTTTCGCAGCAAAGCAAAAACAATTTAAAACAAAATCAGCCTAAGTATTACGAAAAACGTGTGCCCGAGGTGTCTTCAGTGATCTGATTTTTAACCAGACAGGTTCTCTGGCAGATAAAAATCATTAGCAAGAGAAACTGTAAAGTTATTAAGATGTGTTGGAAAAGTTTCAGAGAAGATCTATAGCATAAATAGCTTTACAACCCTGAAGCAACATTCTAAATTACACCTGGAAGCCAGCCCATCAGATGACCAGAAAGGCTAGAATAAGAAATACAGACTAAATTCTGAAAGATACTGGTCTCACAGCAACTGCAGCTTCACAGTAGAGACCAAAGGGAGCCTATATCAGAGATGCCATCCTTTAATCTGAAAAGGATGGAAATATATGTTCCTAGTGTCTATTGATGGGCAAGGAGAGAGAAGGTTTGGGTTGGCGCCAAGGCAAAGGCACCTGAAGATCAGCTGACATTCTTGCAAGAGGTTTTCTTCAGGCAAAGGGCATGACAGGACTCTTGACCATTTCCCTCAACCTCTGACCATTCATGCATTCAATTAGTCATTCAAAAAGCTGTGTCTGAGCACCTATCACACACCACACACTTTCCAGGACACATTAAATCAACAGTAAAAGTCTCCTATTTCATGGAACTGAGAATTCTAATGGGGGAAATTTAAAATAAAAAGTAAACAAGTGAAAAAACATCAGATGGGGTAATTGCTATAAAGCAAGCGTTAAGAGGATGATGTGATAGAGAGTAATGGAAACAGGGGTAGGAGAGGTTACTCATGTAACTGGGATCACAGAAGACCTTTCGGTTGAGCTGAGACCAGAACGACAAGAGGAGCCAGCAGTGCCAAAAATCTGAGGGCAAAGTGTTCCAGACGAGGGGATAGTTAGCTTAGTGGGTTAGGGAACGTAAGGAAAGTCAGTGTGGCTGGAGCTTAGTGAGATGCTTGTCCTCAAGTCAATCACCTATAATTGCAGACACTCAGGTCTCTGCCACGTGTTCTTCAAACTTGGGGTGAAACAAGGAAAGCTAGACACAAAAACGTACCCAGGTTTGTATAAAGCATAAAGAGGTCTTGGGGGTCTTACGCATACAATAATGACCTTGAGGGCAAGAGCCTGAGCTTCATTCCAGTTTGTGTTCCAGTATTGATAGATTGGACCTGTTTCTCATGGTTGAAGGCACAGAGAGTGCAAAGCTGGTAGGGTTAAGGAGCGCTGCATGTGGCCGTGAGAGGAAGTGCAACTAACTTGCCTGTCCTCACCGGACCTCTGGCCATATCGGAACACCAAAAAGCTTTTCCTGATTCTTCAGGAGACATGCACGAGGTCACAAGGTATCTTGTGGCACAGTGATCTCTCTCAGGCTTTTAAGTCCCACCTGACTCTATTATATTCCATCTTGAGTAATAGTTATTTCAGGATTTGTCATCTTGCTACTGTTAACCTACAAGTGACTTCCTGGCAGAGACTGTGTCTTATCAATCATTCTCTTTTCAGTACCTAATACCGTGCCTGGCACACAACAGATGCTCAGTAAATGATAAATTCCCTGGGTTGGCTTTGACTTTTTTAGCCCAATATTCCAATTACAGGTATAGTAATGGTACCCAAATAATCTAATTGTTTTGGTGTATAAGTAATAAATCCCTAAGAACTCCTGTGCTATCTACCAAAAGACAAATAGATTCCCAGCAATGCTTGGCATAAAGCAGATAACGATGCTTGCCAAACGCACGCATGCATGTCTGGACAAATCTGTGAACAAGTTCCAGTAAGAACAGTTGTATCCAGAGTCATTTGATTCATCCAGCACTGAGTGTCTACCATATGCTCGGCACTAAGCTAAGTGTTCCCGAGACAATGAGTAAGGCTCTGCCATACTGGGCTCTGCCATAATGGCGCTATGGGTCTAGTGGGGAAGCACAACCGAAGTCATTACACATGTCTGTAATTATGTTGCAAGTGCTATGAAGAAATGCATGACCTAGTTTGATGATCAGAGAAGGCGTCTTTGAAGTCTACCTGAAAGACACGGTCAACTTTATTCAAAATGTAGACAAGGGGGTCAGTGCCGGTACATAATCATGAAGTCTTTAGGAACCATGCAAAAATGGAGCAAGTGGTCAAGAAGGATGACAGCTGATGGTAGCTGCAGCTGCCTCTTGGTAATTAACTGGGGATGGGTTACTAAGAGAATACGTGTAATCTTCCTCTTTGGCCATCTTTAAAACTAAACTAGAGCTTTTCATGTGTGTCCCGATTATGTGTGGTCTTGTTAAAACACAAAAGGATACATTCAGCAACCTAAAATTATCTTCTGCAGGCATTCTTTACCATCCCATGATTCTTTTCTAAACACTTTAAATGGAGCAGCTCTGCTATTTTTCTGACATACACCAGGCAAAAATTGAAATTTATTTCATGAGCTGAAAAAAAACAAGGCATTGCCCTCATTCTCCCATCATTCAGGAAAAACAGCTAAGTGAAATTTTGGTCAAACTTTCCAAAAAGCTTTGGGCTGAGGACAAGCATGGAAAAATTCAAGCCCAAAGAAGAAATTTCCAGAATCTTAGAAGCAAGTGAAAACAGGGGGTTACAACAGTTCAGCACTTGCTGCCAGGAACAAAGTATATATGATATTATTTATTGCTGAAAGCCTTTCAGAGAGGCAGCATCTGGTTTCAGTGAGGTCTTGCTTTCATCCCCTCCAGCAGCTGGACCGAACACTACAGCACAAGGAGATCAACCAATTTGCCAAGGTGACACAGCGAGTTAGTGACTTTCTCCAGATTAGACCACAAGAGCCTCTGGATCCTTGAATGCCAAGAATAAGTCACATGACCAACAGAGTTTAGCCCTTTTTATCGACTCCAAGTGGATTCTCCACTCTTAATTTTCTATTTGTGTTTATATTTTCAGAGTCCCAAAGAATTATTCTTTCTCACTTTTCTCCAGTGGGGAGATCAGATATCATTTTGGTTCCCTGTGAATGCCAAGACTCCCTGCCCCCCTCAACTGGGATTTATTCATCTAGGCTGAGCGTGTGAATGGCAGGAAGAGTCAGAGATGGTCCTGCAATGTCCTGCTCACACCGGGAAGGGGAAGGTGGCAATCCAAAGGCTGGCTAACTCTGAGCAGAAAAGCCAGGCACTCTACTTTGGTCATTCCAAATGTGCCTCTGAGTCAGGCGAAGACCTTATGAGGAGGGGACTATTCTGCCAGGAGAAAGTAAGCTTCTACTTCCCTTTGAGCCTTTTTCTCTACCAGTGTTATTTCTCACAGAGCCCTGGCTACAGAAAACACATCCCTTCACTCCTTTCGCATATGTCTTCCCTACCAACCGGGGTGGGGGGTGGGGGGAAGGAGGCTCTGTTTCCTGAGCATCCCAAGAACGCTAGGTTATTTGAGTTGCAAAGGGAACAAACAACAACAAACACACCCACAAAACTTGTTTAACAAGAAATTTTAGCATTTAATACAATAGCCCAAGTATCTACCGATCACTCTCTCTCCTCTGTATATGTGTGTGTACGTACATACACTATTAATGATCATAAGGCTGTTTATAAAAATAATTACCAATATATTAATATAATAGTATTACTACTACTAATTATTAGTATAATGGAATCAAGAGGTCAATTTTAGGGAAAGAAAGAGAAGGGAAGGCAATGAAGGGAAAGGATCACAGCCGTTGTTTTTAATGTCTAAACTTCCAGCTGGTGGAGAATCTAATCTGAGAAGACCAGAAAACAGAGCACTGAGCCACTTAGTTGTGTGAATGGACTTGGCATATTCTAAAAGTGGTCAAAAGAATATCAGGAAAAGAACAGACCTCATTTGGTCCTTAGACTCTGCAATGGCGATAGGGCACAACACCAAGAGAAATTACGCAAGTGTTTGGAATACACGACAAATGCTCAGAAGACATGCCATTTTAATAACGTAAAACATATATCGATTCGGAATGGCAGCAATAATTGCAGTGTAAGTTGGAATGAACAATATGCCACTAAGAAACGTGACAATCTCGACACAACAGGATTTGGGAAATTAACCTAAAACTTATTGCAGATGTCAAAAGCAATAGAAATATAGAGCATTTCACTTTGTTTCCTTTATATCACATTTTCTCCCTTTTAACTGGAACAGACAAAACAGGCCCTGACCATAAAGAATAATGACATATTCCCCTTCGACTTAATTCCCTTATTCCAAGGGACAGCCATGCTAATTTAGATACTGTACTTATTCATTCAGCTTTTATTGAGTGCCTACTATGACCTGGGTAACGATACAGGCCCAAAGATGTAGTCATAAACCACACAGACACATCCCTGCCCTCCTGGAGATTCTAATTGGGTAGTCTGACCTTATTTCAAAGTTCAAATGTTGTTTTGATAAAGCTCAGTTCAGGTTTTTAAAAGGAAACCTCCATCTGAGGAAAATTCTTAAGTTACTACTGTCTTTCCAGAACTTATTTTCTCAACCCCCCAATTAGTCCATTGATACTAAACTCACAGTTACTGGCTTCTTAGAGGAAACATGATAAAGGGTTGCTTTTTTTGCTTTGAGAAGATAAATTTCTAAATAATAAACGTCTAATGTCTAATGAGCTAACCAGTAGGTTCGGTTGCTACACGCCAAACTAAGGGCAGTAACAAAAGCCAGGCCAACTGAAGAAGATGCTTCCAAATAGTAAACTTAATCCTGTCTCTGCCAAAAAAGCTAAACTGACATCTTTAGCAAGCACCAGTAAATAATTACACATTCTGGCAAACAAGTGCAAACAACCAGGTTTCAAAGTTTGCCCCAGCTACCTGTCCATAAAATCCTTTGTGCCAATAGGGATCAATCTGACCACAGGGGACACCAGGCAATTGGCCAGGACATAAGTCACACAGGTCTACACCTCTGCTTCAATATAAGCTCCAGTCTCTTGCTGATGTGCACCAAGGTTTTTCAAAGTCATATGAACATACCTATATATCTCTTCTTGCAAAAAATCAAAAAATAGCCATTTTACATTTGAGATTCTTCCACTTTTTCTTTAGCATTCTCTTCCCCACTCCCCCATCCCTCACTGCCTTGTCTCCTTTCCTCTCACTGTTTCTCCCCTATTTTCCCTACAGGGTGAGACACTGTTCGAAGCTCTTTACATATATCACCTCATTTCACAGCTCTGTGAAGAAACTCTGCAACCACTGAACTTAGCAGAAGGGTCCCTGAAGCCCAAGGGTACATAGCTTGGAAGTAGCTAAACCAAGATCCCAGTTAGCCCACCTGAGCCCTCCAGCACTGTGCCATACTGCCTCTTAAGTGATTTTTTGGCTTAAGTGTTGATGATAAAGATGAACTGTTTTTAGGCTCTAAGTAGCAGAGTAGCAATGATCCAGAAGAAATTAATCTCTGCTGCTCTAACAAACTCTCACTTTAAAGGCAGTAATGAAGGTGGTAATTAACGGGGCAGTTTATTAAGGTTTTATGTCTTGAGTGAGCCAACTTCAGGCCTTTTGCATCTCCCATGCGGGGAGCACAATGACAAAAGTCAGAAACAAATAACAGTTAGAGGTTATAATGACTCAACTGAATAATCAAAAAGTAAATAACAAAAATCTACTCTATAATGTCACAGTTATTCTCTGTATCCCCTCGAAAAATAAGCCAAATAAAGCCTTTGTTTCTATTAACATTCATTATTGTTATTCATTTCATGGATCGGGAAAAGCTTTCAATGGGCATAGCTCTTAGATTTAAACTAAACAATTCGATGGAGACAAAGCTAAAATATGAATTCCTACCAGATCAACCTACTTAATGAACTAATTTCTAGGCTGTGATAAAATGAAAGAAATGGAAGGACTCCTACTGCCCTCCTTCACCAAAGCTTGTCCAACTCAACTCTGTGCTTACTGGTTGTGAAGGCTGGACCACCCACTAAATTTCCTCCAGCTAAACAAACAGCTACAGTCCAATGAAGCGCAAATTTCTTAGCTTACTGTTTTTATATCCACCCAGTGTTAATTCAAGACTGTGTTCCAGCAGGTCACAGACTGAACCCAATAGAATGAAACTGGGATCTTAATTAAGCCTTCTGCCAAATGAAGGAGATCATTAAGTTAGTCCTCAGCCTGTGTCCCCCTTCACTCTTCTTTCCTCTGAACAACTAACTCTCTGGTTAGTTGGAAGCCAATGCTACATATCCGACACAGAGCATAATAACACTGATCCCACGGACAAAGAAAAATGCAGCAGCTTTATAAAGTGGGTTCCATTAGTAAACTGACAGTATTAACAGCAGGAATAGAGTACACTGGAAGACGAGAAAGGAAAAACAGGATAACAACAGTTGTAAACAGTAGCCATCTGCCATGAAGGAGACACTAGCCTATGCCAAAATGAACTGCAAAGGAAAGAAAACTGTTTTTACCAGAAGGCAAAGCTGCTTTCTGGATTTGCAATCATTTCCCTGTAGTGTCATTGTTTGGTTCTCTGGAAGGAACCAGGTTCAAGGTCTCTATGGAACTCGATGAGATCGGGGAACGCAGTGGCTACTGTGTCTTTAGCAAGCATATATTAAGTGCCTGCTAATGTGTAAGATGCTGCATCTTGGGTAAACCTGCCTCATGCTTTATGACTCTGTGGCAGAAGTAGTACTCAGTGCAACTTCAGCAGTTGTGCTCTTCATAAAAGGTGACTGCCCTCTCCTGGCCACCTTTTATGAGACTGTTGGCTTTAAGACGTAGCTGGCCCATCACCTGCCCCCATCACTCTCCCTCCTTTGAGCTGTCACAAACTCCCAGTGAAATGGAGTGTCTTATTGGTCCTTAAAGGCCTAATCTTCTTTCAGATATTGGAAACATAGGAAACCTTACAAAGCTCCTTCAAATGGAATTGGGATCATGTTACTTATGGGGACCCTCCACTGACCCTCCCACAATCTTTTCCTTCCGTCCCTCCTTCTCATTCTGTAATGACCACAGATCTTTACCAATGTCCCCACCACGGCACAGTTCCAGGGGCAGGCCTGGCCATTACCTCACCAGAGATCCCAGGCTTGTCACTGCCCTAGCCCTCCCTCTTACTTAGGTCGTGCCCTAATCTCTGACCTCTATTTCTTTTTTTTTTTTTTTGCGGTACGCGGGCCTCTCACTGCTGTGGCCTCTCCCGTTGCGGAGCACAGGCTCCGGATGCGCAGGCTCAGCGGCCATGGCTCACGGGCCCAGCCGCTCCGTGGCATGTGGGATCCTCCCAGACCGGGGCACGAACCCGCGTCCCCTGCATCGGCAGGCGGACTCCCAACCACTGCGCCACCAGGGAAGCCCCTGACCTCTATTTCTTAAATCCAGAAATTGGTTCTATGGCTTCTTCGCTTCTTCACTAAGAAGAGTATCTTTCTATTTCTTAATCATTTCTTTCTTCTTGCATCTAGAGCCATTTATGTCCATAATCATGGATAGCTGGGAGTTTGCATAAACCCAGAGAAAACTTTTTTGAGGATCATAAGTTCTAACAGAAGGGAAGAGAGGCTTGGTTGTCAGACAGGCAAGGCTAGAGATTCCTCCAAGAAATATAGCGTGAATTTATCTTCTGAGTATGAAA
The DNA here is from genome assembly GCF_005190385.1 of Monodon monoceros. Classification (NCBI taxonomy): domain Eukaryota; kingdom Metazoa; phylum Chordata; class Mammalia; order Artiodactyla; family Monodontidae; genus Monodon; species Monodon monoceros. The sequence continues at coordinate 35,751,308 of NW_021703768.1, read as the reverse complement.
TCTCTGGGTCTGCATATCCAAAGAGGTGACCTCGCTCATGGGAAATTTGCAGAACAAATCTTGTTTGGGGACCTGCACCCAGAAGCCATTTGTAAGCAGCCAAATTTCTGCATGCAGGCTGCAAAACACAGGTGTAAGGTTCATCTTTTGACTTAAGCAAATCTTTTACTATATTTAGTCACAGTTCTGGTTCAAGAACTTGCCTGATTTTGACTAGGAAAAATGACATTCTGAGCAAAGTAAGTTTTATTTTGATTTTCCCGTAAGTAAAAGTATTTTTTTTCAAGAGCCTACAGTAAAGAATTTTTATATTGGCCTCATTAATGCTTGCAGCCAACTCATGCTTAATTACTGGAAGGGAAAAAGGGAAGAGGGGAAAGGAGGAAGGTAACATACATAAGCCAATGTCACAGATAATCCCCAAACCTCTTTAATCAAGTTTTAACCTCATCCTGCTAAGCCTTTTATCAGAGCTGCTAAGAAAGAACCAATGTGACATACTTAAGCTTCATCTCATCCATTTCCTCTCCCTGGCCTCTAGCTGGGCCGCTAATAAGCTGTGAAGTGGCCAAAGATAGCTAGCCTCCATGTGGGAGGGAGAGGACTAGAGGCTGGATAATCCACAAAGTCATTTGGAGACTGCACAGGGAGCTATGTACTTCTTATCTCAGCCTTAGGAAAAATGATTTAAGAGGCTGAGCGGGGCATTTTCCCCCCAAATAACTACCCATCCACAGTTGAAACCTCACCAAAGGGATACATTTGGGGGGTGGGGGGTTTAAATCATCAGGTCTCTAGTAATCATTTCATTACGGAAATTTGGCCACATAAGTCTACTGAGATGCAGAAATGTGGAGGGACTTTTCAGTGATACCCAACCTGTCAATGGCAGACCTGAGCCTCGGCTTACAGCAGGGCATTGTTTTCATCATGAACCTCACAAAGGATCTAATTCAACCTTATGTCCTTGATCATTAAAATTTTTTTTTTCTCCCAGAGCCATGAGTTCAGGACACCAAAGTAAGAACTTCAGCGTGTTCAAAAATGTTTGGGTGGCGTGGGCGACACCACCACAAGTTGAGAAGTGGATCAGAGCTGGTAGAAGAAACCTAAGACAGATCTGAGAAAGACGATGTGTCAAAGCTTTTAATCCAAGTCAAAAAAATGTTACAGGGTGTCTACGTGTGCCATTACTTCTATTAATTCATAGTCTATAATCTAATTTTCATTGGGCAACCTGCTAGTCAAGTGCAGGGTCCTAAAGGATTTGAATGTAGTTAAGTTTTGCTATAAAAAATGCAGAATATTGATAGATCACAGCAACGTAAGCTTAAAGCTGACAGTTTTGAGAAGCCAGGGACTGGTTGGGAAAGGTGAGGAATTGGAAGATGTATCACCTAAAACTTTGATAGCTCCGCAGTTGGGTCAAGTTCAAACTCTTTACGGCACATGGGGCTACCTCTCTCATCAGCATTTCCTATACTCCCCCCGCCCCCATGCCTAATGGTTCACCATACTAGTCCCTGAACACACTGGAACCCGTCCATTTCGGTGCCTTTTAACATGCTGATCCCTGGATCCACCTCCACCGCTCTCTGCCTTGAGAACTCCCGCACTTATTATCCTCCCCCCAACTGACCTCAACCACCACCTGCTCTCATCACCACCCTCGTGAAGCCCTGCCCAGCACCAGAGGGAGTTAGTCACCATCTCCCTGCCCTTTCGTAACATTAACACAAATGCCTGTGCTGCGGCCATCACTGTGGAGTATGAGAATGACCGATTTTTTTAACTGTGCACCAAGACCGGTAGTGGGTATAGAGGTAATATATTCAAATTCCCATCAAAAATTAATTTTACAGCAATGCACTAGCAGCTAGAGCACAGGCTAGCTAATATCTGAAAAACCTATGAACTTAATTTTTAATTGTTATCATGAGAGCTTGGACTCCTGAAGGGGGATAAGGAGTGCTTACATTGGTAGAGGGGTACAGAAAGATACACACAACCTGCACCACGACTTTTTCCAGCACACACCTTATAATAAATTCCTGAAATATCAAAGTTTTAAATGTTAGAACATCCCTAGGGGCAGTGTGGTGGGTATGAAACAGCATGCAAGTCTGATGCATACCAAAGAACACATGAAACCAGGTTTGAGAAAAGCCACTCTCCCTGTCATATACACAAACACATAAACAACATCAGAAAAGAAATAAAGTCAGATGGACTACTGTCTAGGCTAGAAGGAAATTCAGATGAATTCTAAAGGAGTTCGAATTTCATTCATTCAGTCAACATTTTTGAAATGCCTTGCTTTCACATGCTGGCCCATGTTCCAGGCACTGAAGATGTAGCAGAGGAAAACAAAGGAAGCAAATAAAATAAACACCCCACAATCCTTGCCCTCCCAGAGCTTAACTACTCATGGATGTGGATCAGGCAATAAGTGAGTCATATATATCAGATGATAAGCATCAAGGAGAAAAATAAACAATGACTTGCAGGAGAGAATGTCGGGGGGGGGGGCGGGGATGCAGCGGGGAGTGAGGGTGTTGCACTCTTAAACGGGCTGTCAGGGAAGCTGCCACTATGAAGGAAACATTAAAGGTGTGAAAGAGATGAAGAAATCCAGGAGGATTTTGGAGGGGGGCCATACCAGGTGGCAAGAAGAACAAGCGCGAAAGCCTCTAGGTGGGTGCTTTCCTGACCCACTGGAGGAAGAGCCAAGATGACAGAAAACAAGTCAGGACAAGCTGTTCTGTTACAACGTGTGTTTCTGTAACAGCAATTAGTTCATAGGCTACTGGCAAACAATAGGATAAATGTTGGTATAACACAGAAACATTTTTTTTTTCCCCTAGGCAAAAGGAGCCAGAATAGCAGGAGCAGAATTCTAATCTTAGCAGGAAAGGAGAAAGGCCTCAGGCTGGCTGCTGCACAGGCTGGAGTGATTTCAGCTCCATTTGAGAGAATAAGCACCTGCACCAGTGCTGTCTCCCCAGAAATGTGCCCCCTCCCAACCGCGCAGCTCTCCCAAGCTATCTCTGGTTAGTGCAGAGGTTTTTAAGTTGTAGAAAATAGGAGAGGTCCACTCTAATCCTACTTTTCCATAAGCCCTGGGGTTTGTTTTTTTGTTTTTTGTTTTAGTACATTTTGGAGAACATGAAGTTTTACAGGACACAAAATACTGTTATAGCAGAAACATCTGTCCAGGTGAAGGATTATAGGGAACCAGATCACAAAGGGCCTTGTAGGACACATGAAATGGGAAGGCACTGGAGGACTTTAAGCAGAGGCATGAGATGACCTGATGCACTGAAAATAGACCATGGGGCGATGGCAAGAGAGAGGGTGAGCAAGTGGGAAGCTGACAGACCAGTGAGGGCCCTTTGCAACAGTCAGGGGAGAGAGGGTGGGGCCTTGGACCAGGAAGGTAGCAGTGACGATGGAGTGAGATGCTTAGGATTTGCTGATGAGTTGGCTTTGGGAAAGAAAGGAGCCAAGAGGATTCCAATATTTTTCAGCCTAAGCAACTAAAGGATGGAGGGGTCACCAAACGGTGGTCAATTCTGTTATGGTGAGGTCAGTTTTGAGTGCCTATAAAGCATTCAAGTGGAGATTTCAACTAGGTAGTGAAATAGACATGTCCAAAGCTCAGGGGAGATTAGTTTGGAATTTTTCAGTGTATAGATATTATATAAAACCATCAGAGTAAATGTATTCAAATTTTCATCAAATATTGATTTTTCCAGCAACCCACTAGCAGCTGGAGCACAGGACAATATCTACAAAGGCTTGGACTTAGTTTTTAATTCCTAGCACAAAAGCTTGGACTCTTGGAATGGAAGCAGGGGACTACTTATTGTGGCAGAGGGGTGCAAGAAAAGACCTGAAGCCTGGTTCTGGGTCATTCTAACAGTCAGAGGTCAGGGTGATGAGCAAAAATAGCAAAGAGTTTACAAGGAAGACCTGTGAGGTGTGAGGAAAACTAGAAAAATGCAGTGTCCTAGACACCAAGTAGAGAAGTGTGGGTGATCCAACAGGTCAAAGGAGATGAGGATTGAGCACATGCTACTGAATTTAGCAACCAGGACAGGGCAAGCAACTGTCCCAGCAGCTAAACACTGTTTCCATCTTCTGTCCCACCATAGTCAATGGAGTATGGACAACTCTCCCAGGGAGTTTTGTTGAAAAGGATAGAAAAATGAGGGGGGTGGTGCTAAAGAAAGACACAGGATCAACAATTGCATGTTTATCTTTTATAATAATATTAGGACGTTACGGCATGCTTTTATGGTGATTGAATGATCCAGTGGAGAGAGAAAATAAATACAAGAGAGAAGACGGAGAATTGCAGGGGTAATGTCTGTAAGTAGAAGGCAGGAGAAAAAGCAGGTGTCAGGTGAAGTGGTTTGTCTCAGAAGCTCTGATAACACAGGAGGAAGGCACAGCCTATGGTCACTGATTCTGGGTGGTAAGTAGATGTGGTGGGAGCCTCTGGGGTCTGTTTGCAGTAAAACAGGAAGAAAGGTTATCTGCACAGAGGTAGGATGTGAGAATTAAGTGTGAGGGGCTCGAGGAGAGAGGAGAAGGTGTGAAATAGTTGTTTAGATGGGTAGGAAAGTGAATGCACCAGGGAAAATGGGGGCATTGCCAGTTGTGCGAAGGGCTCAGTGAGGTTAGTGGCTTGCATTTAATATGAACCAGTCCTCATGGTGTACATTTTCTCCAGTCATATTTGGCTCTCAGGCACAGGCCTGGTGTAGGTGGAGAGTTGGATTTAGTCAGACAAAAGTATGATGAAGCAAAAGAAGTACAAAAGATTATAATAAACTGCTATGGTCTGAAAGTTTGTGTCCCCTGCTTCCCACACCAAATTCATATGCTGAAATCTTAACACCCAAAGGTGATGGTATTAGTAGTGGGGCCTATGGGAGGTGATTAGATCATGAGAGTGCAGCCCTCATTAATGGGATTAGTGCCGTTACAGAGTCCCCAGAGAGCTCCGTAGCCCCTTCCACCATGAGAGGATACAACGAGAAGTATGCAACCTGGAAGACGGCCCTCACCCAACCATGCTGGCGCCCTGATCTCAGACTTCCAGCCTGAGAGCTGTGAGCAGTACATATTTGTCATTTGTAAGCCACCTAGTCTGTGGCATGTTGCTTTAGCGACCCAGAAAGGACTAAGGCATGAGCCGTGGAATAGGCGTGGGGTAAGGATCTTTATTTCTTGTCATCTGCTAGCGGAAAGTTAACCAGTATAAGCTTTAAGCAATTGTCATATAGCAAATGACAATCCACAGATACACATTTCATCACACCGTGATAGCTTTTGCCCCTTCTTTTTAAAATATTATTTTTCCCTTTCAAGCTGGTGAAGCAACAGTAACTCCACACACAAACTTTCTGTTGGGAGATGTGTTAAGATAGGTAATATGACTATTCATACTGAGAACAGTCATCTCTTGGGGTTCACTATTTATAATAAAGAGTCCACCAACCCTGCCCTGCGATGAGGGCTCTGGAAGACAGTGGAGGCTGGCAAGAATGGGGACAGAACATGGCCAAAGGGCTGTGGAATAATTTGCAGGTCGTTTTCACGCACATGCCTCCTCCGGCTTCCTTGCCACTCCTATTCTATCCTTTAGTTATTATATTTCCTGCAGAAATTCTCAATGACTTTCCCATTTTTCTCTTTTCTCCTATTTTCCATCAGCAAGCTATGGGACCAGCCCTCTAGACCCTATAACCACATGTAGACCTGAGTGATGAGACTGGGACAGGCCAAAATGACTAGCAATTCTGGCTGCTGTCAGGTGATTCCAAGTGTATTTGAAAGAAAATTTCAGAAAGTGGATGCTAACCCAAGATCAAATGAGGTCAGGGCCCTGAATTCCTTGAATATGCCATTCTTTTTTTTTTCTTAATTAATTTATTTATTTTTGGCTGTGTTGCGTCTTCACTGCTGCGCGCAGGCTTTCTCTAGTTGTGGTGAGCGGAGGCTACTCTTCGTTGTGGTGTGTGGGCTTCTCATTGTGGCGGCTTCTCTTGTTGTGGAGCATGGGCTCCAGGCGCATGGGCTTCAGTAGTTGTGGCACACGGCTCAGTAGTTGTGGTTCATGGGCTCTGGAGCACAGGCTCAGTAGTTGTGGCACACGGGCTTCAGTAGTTGTGGCACAAGGCCCACTAGTTGTGGCTCGCAGGCTCTACAGCACAGGCTCAGTAGTTGTGGTGCACGGACTTAGTTGCGCCGCGGCATGTGGGATCTTCCCGGACCAGAGCTCGAACCCGTGTACCCTGCCTTGGCAGGCAGATTCTTAACCACTGTACCACCAGGGAAGCCCCGAATATACCATTCTTTTTTGGCATTTTGTGGGCTCTAAACTAGCATTTCCCATCTGGGCTGGTTATTTTCTATTTGTTTCCTCTCACCTAGCGGATCTGTTCTAGGTTTTCTCTTTCCCGCACCTCAGGAGGCTGGTCTGCTGTGGGCTGAATCTCCAGGCTCCCTTCCTGGCTGACTCCCCACTGCATTTGAACAACAGAGATTAGAAGGTTGAAAGAGAGGTCGGGGATGACTTCCTCACAATCCCGGTTCGCTGGCAGAGCCTGTCCCTACAGGACCCTTGCTTCTATCATGTGGCCCCTCCTCCCAGAATGACAGTAATACAGTTTCTTCCCACTGCTGCTCCAGATCTAGGGGTGATAACAGCCTCCCTGTGGCTTGGGTCTGAGTGCCCCAGCGTGGCTCGTTGGTGATGTTAACCCCACCCACGCTTCCTGCATCTCCCATTATCCAAGTCTCTTGAACCTTCTGAGTTAGATTCTGTTTCTTGCTGGGACGCTGACTGACACATATATCATTTCAGATTCCACCATGTGTAATTTTACAACTATACTTTGGTGCTGAAGCTGCTAGACCAGAGGAAGGAAAGGCAAATCCCAAACATATAATATATTCATTCATTCAGTCTAGGTGAATATGCTAACACCTATCTCCTGTTAAAGGTAGAGACAGCACTCCACTGTAAGAACCTCAGAATAACATAACAGGTAACAGGGAAACAGGTCTGCAAATTGCTTTTTTCAATAAAAGTTTCACTTCTCAAATCAAAGGATACTTACAAAGGCTAGTGGTCACTTTTGTTGAAGTCTTTTTCTATTGACTGTGACTCCGAAACTGTAACCATTTTGATGCCAGAGCTGATTTGATATAATTAATCAGCTTAATAAGATTGTTTGGGAGGTTCTCCTGGCCTAATAAAAGGCCCTAAGATTGTGTTCCAGAGAAAGAAACACCGGAAATAAGAATTTTAATATACTTCAAAAAAAAAAAAAAAAAGGTTAACAGTAACAACTAGCCCATTTGATAGCTAATTTGTGCTAAAAGTCAATAGATTAGTAATACAATCTTATATTTACTGAAGATTAGCAGTGTGGCTATAAAGGCTGAGGTCAAAGAATACTGTTGTTAATTTTCAATGAATTTGCTTAATAATCAACTACTAATGACTACATCCCCATTTCCTTGTAAGGACCCAGGATCCTGAAAGTCTAGGGAAAAATCTGCTGGTATCACCCAGGTGAACTCAGGTCAGGGTGAGATTTCTTAAAAAGATCTATGAGACCAATAGGTTCTTATCTAAAGGAAAATAACTTTTCAGACTGACCAATGTCACCAATGATGTCAACAGCCAATAGACGTCAACATTACATTGCACAAGACAGTCTATGAAGTCTGGCTAGAATAAATAGGCAATCTATGGCTCAATCTAGGGATGATCAAACATTATTTTTCTATGAAAAATGAGGTGAACAAAGGGTTATATACTGGCAACTTGTTTAACCTTTTGCTCCCAAGAAGTATGGTAGAGCGAGCAAAACCAGGAAAGCTTAGTCAAATGCTAGCTTCGCCTTTCTTACTTTCATTAATGTAAGTTAACTTTGCTAAGCCCCATTTTTATCATCCAAAATATAGGAAAAAATATTCATTTCCCTTGTTTAAAGGATTTCATCAGTTATGAGATGCCACATCTCACTTAGAAATGACCTTTGGGAAAGAAAAAAGAGAAAAACATTACCACGGTATCAATTATATGTATCAATTACACAGTGCATCCTGACTTCAAAAATATTAAACTGGATAAAATATGGCTTAGAATCTAGGAAACAGGATAAGGTTATCCATCTCACTGAGCGTGTCACATGGAGTGAATAACAAAGAACATGAAGAACCCGTCATGGCTTCTGCTCCAGAGCAAGTTCTCAGTCAATGTGGATGTTATATTGTTAGCACTAGTATAAGTAAGAAGAAGGAGAAGCATCCATTGAGGCTTCTGCTCACTACATTTCAGTTCAAAATACCATGAATTCTGGAGGTAAATATATTGTATAGAGACTGTTCCCTTAGCTTTAGAGATGATCTATACAGATGCTGTGACAAAGTTAAGTGACTTATCAAAGCTCTCTAAATAACCACAGAATCAAAACTAGAACACAGACCTAATTATTTGTCCGATTAATAATAAAATAATAATAATAGTAATAATAATAATATAGCAAGTGCTTACTATGTTCCAGGTACTAATTGCTTTATATACAGTATTACTGAGTCACTGTAGCAATCCAACACAATGGTGTAATAGGTACTATTGTCCCATTTTACAGAAGAGGAAGCCGAGGACCACACAGGATAAGAGAGTCTCACAGAGGCACACTTTTGGTCAGAGTCAGAGCTCTGAGTCAAACACAGGGCTGCCTGATTCCAAAGTCTGGATTCTTCTCATTGACCTAATGCCTCCTGCTTGGCTTTTCACTTGCTCCTTCTTGGATTGTTTTCGCTGGAAGTCTTACCTTTTTAACAAAACTATTAATTCCACAAGAGCAAGGACAATGTTACCTATTTCTTTTGAATACGCATGGTGCAGGACTGAGCTCTGGGTAGATGCTCAAAAGATGTTTGCTAAGTATATGACAGCACTTTAAAAGAATTACGACTTGAAAAGCAAAAAACCATAAGCACTGAAGTACTTGAAATGAGCAAACTGTGGACAATATTGCTCAAGTAATGACTTGTACTGGGATGCCATCCCTTTTAGAAAATGCTGCCTTGCTTTTTTAATTACTCTTGATTCATCAGTCCAAGGATTGGGCTTGAACACAAATTCTCATCAGCTCTAAAAAACAGAATTCTAGCATCTTCTCCTGCTGGTCCTATGCTAGTCTCCTTCTCCTTCTAGTCAACAGCTGTTGACTGTTAAAGAAAGTCCTCCTTTCTTTAACAGCCAACGACTCCCAACACACATGCTCAAAATGCCTCAAGGCAGAGAAAGCCTGAGAGGCATATAGGTGAAATCTGACTGTCCTTGAAAACAGGGAAACCACTTCCAACTGGTACAGGTGACCCCATTTCATGTTAACATTCAAAAACCTGAGCAATTCTTAGCTGAAAGGGGCAGGGCTAACTAATGCCTCTTTTCTTTTCATGTTTAAAGAGGATGAATCCATTTTGAGTTTATTTTTGTGTATGCTGTTAAAGAATGTTCTAATTTCTTTTCTTTTTTTTTTTTTTTTACATATAGCTGTCCAGTTTTCCCAGCACTATTTATTGAAGAGACTGTCTTTCCTCCATTAAATAGTCTTGCCTCCTTTCTCATGGATTAATTGACCATAGGTGCATGGGTTTATTTCTGGGCTTTCTATCCTGTTCCATTGATCTATATTTCTATTTTTGTGCCAGCACCATACTGTTTTGATGACTATAGCTTTGTAGTATAGTCTGCAGTCAGGAAGCCTGATTCCTCCAGCTCCGTTTTTCTTTCTCAAGATTGTTTTGGTTATTCAGGGTCCTTTGTGTCTCCATACAAATTTTAAGATTTTTTGTTCTAGTTCTGTGAAAAATGCCATTGGTAATTTGATAGGGATTGCATTGAATCTGTAGATTGCCTCTGGTATTTTAATCGTTTTGACAATATTGATTTTTCCAATCCAAGAACATGGTATATCTTTCCATCTGTTTGTGTCATATTCAATTTCTTTCATTAGCATCTTATAGTTTTTGGAGTACAGGTCTTTGGTCTCCTTAGGTAGGTTTATTCCTAGGTATTTCATTCTTTTTGATGCGATGGTAAATGGGATTGTTTCTTGAATTTCTCTTTCTGATCTTTCGTTGTTAGTGTATAGAAGTGCACCAGATTTTTGTGTATTAATTTTGTAACCTGTAACTTTACCAAATTCATTGATGAGCTCTAGTAATTTTCTAATAACACCTTTAGGATCTTCTGTGTATAGTATCATGTCATCTGCAAACAGGACAGTTTTACTTCTTCTTTTCTAATTTGGATTCCTTTTACTTCTTTTTCTTCTCTGATTGCCATAGATAAGACTTCCAAAACTATATTGAATAAAAGTGGGAACAGTGGACATCCTTGTCTTATTCCTGATCTTAGAGGAAATGCTTTTAGCTTTTCACTGTTGAGTATGATGTTTGCTGTAGGTTTGTTGTATACGGCCTTTATTATGTTGAGGTATGTTCCCTCTATGCCCACTTTCTGGAGAGTTTTTTTATCATACATCGGTGTTGAGCTCTGTCAAAAGCTTTTTCTGCATCTCTTCAGATAATATGAGACTGTACACTATAAAACTCTTAGAAAAAACATAGGCAGAACACTCTCTGACATAAAATGCAGCAATATCTTTTTCGATCTGTCTCCCAGAGCAATGGAAATAAAAACAAAAATAAGCAAATGGGACCTAATTAAACTCAAAACCTTCTGCACAGCAAAGGAAACCATAAACAAGATGAAAAGACAACCCACAGAATGGGAGAAAATATTTGCAAATGATGTGACCAACAAGGGATTAGTCTCCAAAATTTACAAACAGCTCATGCAGCTTAATATCATCAAAACAAACAATCCAATCAAAAATTGGGCAGAAGACCTAAACAGACATTTCTCCAAAGAAGACATACAGATGGCCAAGAGGCACATGAAAAGATGCTCAACATCACTAATTATTAGAGAAATGAAAAACAAAACTACAACGAGATATTACTTCATACCAGTCAGAATGGCTATCATCAAAAAATCCACAAACAATAAATGCTGGGGAGGGTGTGGAGAGAAGGCAACACTCCTACACTGTTGGTGGGAATGTAAATTGGGACAGCCACTATGGAGAGCAGTATGGAGGTTCCTTAAGAAACTAAAAACAGAGCTAACATATGATCCTGCAATCCCAATCCTGGGCATATACCCAGAGAAAAACATGGTCCAGAAGGACACATACACACCAATGTTCATTGCAGTGCTGTTTACAACAGACAAGACATGGAAGCAACCTAAATGTCCATTGACAGAAGAATGGATAAAGAAGATGTGGTACATATATACAATGGAATATTACTCAGCCATAAAAAGAATGAAATAGTGTCATTTGCAGCAACATGGATGGACCTAGAGATTGTCATACTGAGTGAAGTAAGTCAGACAGAGAAAGAGAAATATCATATACAACTTACGTGCGGAACCTAAAAACAATGCTACAAATGAGCTTATTTATAGAACAGAAACAGACTCCCAGGCTTAGAGAATGAACTTATGGTTATGGAGGGCGGGGAGGGATAGTTAGGGAGTTTGGGATTGACAGGTGCACACTGCTATATTTAAAGTGGATAACCAACAAGGACCTACTGTACATCACAGGGAACTCTGCTCAATGTTATGTGGCAGCCTGTATGGGAGGGGAGTCTGAGGGAGAATGGATACATGTATATGTATGGCTGAGTCGCTTTGCTGTGCACCTGAAACTATCACAACATTGTTAATTGGCTATACTCCAATATAAAATAAAAAGTTAAAAAAATAAAATAAAATGGATTACCAACAGGGACCTATTGTACAGCACAGGGAACTCTGCTCAATATTCTGTAACAACCTAATTGGGAAAAGAGTTTGAAAAAGAATAGATACATGTATAACTGAATCACTCTGTTGTACACCTGAAACTAACACAACATTGTTAATCAACTATACTCCAATATAAAATAAAAAGTAAAAAAAAAATAAAGAGGATAAAGGCCCTTTTGAGATACAGACCCAGAATATAAGATAAGAATTTCCAAAAGACTCTCTTGGGAAGGTGCTGTGATTGAAGTCCTCAGCATCCTTGCTCTGGCCTGGTGAAGATTTCACATTCTTTAGAAGAACGTATTGCTCATACTTAAGACTGGGGTAGGAGGCTCAGGTAACATGGGCTCTTTACCTATATTCAACTCTTCTGTGTTTCTTCCTTGAAACTGCGCCCCTTCTTCCCTCCTGCCTGGCAAGGCAAGCCCACTTCCCACTAAAGAAAGGGCACAAAATCTGGTGAATTGGACCAGGGCCCACAGTCAGCCACAACCAGGTTGTGTTACTTCCCAGCCCAGATTAATAATATCATCCAGCCTGGGCAATGTATCCGAACTATTGCTTTCTGAGTTAGTCTAAGCTTTGCACAGTAACTCCAAAAGACAATCACATGTTCATTACAACTCAGCTAAAACAAATGACCATGATGTTTAACAGAGCTCTGGGTCTTATTTAAAAACATGTAAGAGATTTGCAAACACATAATCCAATTTTATGGTTTTTCCAATCACTGCTGTGTATACATTCAGTGTATATGTTTAACGTAGCCATAATGCTTTCCCAAAGCTCCCCCTTTTCTTTTATTGCATTCCCTTTCATTCTAAGCACAGACAGACCTGCCCTTTCTCAGTCCTAATAAATTTCCTGTTGGAACATTTATAACAGTTTCTGATATCTTCCCCCAGATAGCCACAAGGCTCTGTTCTGTTTCCTTCAGTTCACTGAGCAAATGTCACCTTATTAGGGAGGCATTCCCCTGACTATCCCATATAAAATCCTAACCCCTTGGCCCTATCCTGCTCCACCAATCCCATTACCATGTTTTGTTTTTCCCGTTGGCACTCATCTCTACCTGACATATCATATATTTGTTTACTGACTGTCTCCCTTCACTAAATGTAAGAAAGCACTTTGTTCTTTGTGGAATCTCTACTACCTATAACAGTGACTAACTCACTGTTAGTAACAGGCTTTCCATAAATATTTGTTAAATGCATTAACAGTCTTCATTTCACATCACTGCCAAGATGTGACAGTGTAGTCTGCCATGTTTTAGGTAAAAATACATCTCTTTTAGCCACTTCACTCCTTAAAAATCTAGAATGGATTGTATCTCTGCCTCCCAAACAAGTATTTTTTAAAGCAAATCATATACTTATTTTACCAGTACATTTCATATTTTGACACCATACCCATTTCTGAATGAAATCATCCTCTTGAGTCAAAAAAGGTCAAAGGCATTTCCTCAAGTCTTTCGATAACGTTTATACTCATGTCACGGTAGGAAGATTTCCTTTTATTGCTTGGGCGCAAGGAGATACTTGGGACATGGCATGAGAAATATTAGATCCATACCTGACCTGGAGAGTTCTGTTATAGAGACCTTGGTAATCACAAACTAAAGTTAGTCAGAGCCCGAGGTACCACGCCAAGCAGCAAGCGTACACCTTGTAATCAAAACTCCCACGTACCAGAACACACTGTACGTTTCTTGTCATGTTCTCCTCTTCCAGTTAAACACCCCCTGAATCTGATCATTTTCCTGCCTTACTGTTTCTTCCTTAGATCAGGAACTGACCACATGTGGAAAACATGAATGCTAGATGTTTTGAAAAACACTGAGTTTAAAATACACAATTAGCGGTTTCCTCCAATTAGTAAAAGAAATTTGGATACAGGGATGGGTATCCTGTACCAGTGGGATGAATTCATTCGTATCACCTTATGTTAACATTATGATCTGGGTGAAGATAATGCTGCATGGAGATAGGAAGAGAGGTAGTGAGAATATTTGGTCTGACTTAAGTACAAGTCAATTATTAACCATTATTCAAGTTCCAAATAATTTAGTAGGCATAGTGTTTAAGTATGAGAAGGCAAATTAAGGGAAATCTACCATTTCCAATTGATCGACATTATGCAATCATGTGGTATAAAAAGAAACAGAAGCTTCTGAATCCTGAAGCAATATGTACATTGATGGCATCCTTAATTTTCTGAGCCTTCAACTGGAAAACATTTAAAATTTTATCTCTGGTTTCTCTTACTTATTCCTAAAATCTTGAAAGTTGCCAAAAGAGTATAATTTTGACATTTTACTCAGTAATAATTTTGTGCCTATATTGTTCTGTGCCTACATTGTTGAAAATTTCAGCTTAGTGTCTGAATCACTGAGATTTATCATAAATTTTGCTACAAACGCTATTCCCTGCACCTCAGTGTCTTGTCCTATAAAACATGAGAAGCAGACTTGAAGATCTGAGATCCTGCTTTTATGAATCTTACTCCCACCTGCTGAGTTTTTATACACATGTACTGATGGACAAGCAACACTACTGTTTGTAAGAAGTCTGGACAAATACTTCACGGGTGATTTCCATGATGACACATCCTTCTAGACTGGTCAGTTTGCTAGCATTAACAGGACATATGGAAAAGCTGCTGTGAGGCTTAGCAAAATCACCCATTTGCCAAACACGGTGGTTACAGGATCCCTCTTGAAGCATTCTGTCAGTATGGCCTGCCCGTGAGCTTATTTTGAAAACTCTGTCTTCAGGGCCTTTCTTTTTTTTTTTTTTTTTGGTCACTTAAAAACCACACACAGTTCCTTAAAAAACTACAAATAGAACTACCATATGACCCAGCAATCCCACTACTGGGCATATACCCTGAGAAAACCATAATTCAAAGAGAGTCATGTAGCACAATGTTCATTGCAGCTCTATTTACAATAGCCCGGAGATGGAAACAACCTAAGTGCCCATAATCGGATGAATGGATAAAGAAGATGTGGCACATATATACAATGGAATATTACTCAGCCATAAAAAAGAAACTAAATTGAGCTATTTGTAATGAGGTGGATAGACCTAGAGTCTGTCACACAGAGTGAAGTAAGTCAGAAAGAGAAAGACAAATACCATATGCTAACACATATATACGGACTTTAAGAAAAAAAAATGTCATGAAGAACCTAGGGGTAAGACAGGAATAAAGACACAGACCTACTAGAGAACGGACTTGAGGATATGGGGAGGGGGAAGGGTGAGCCGTGACAAAGCAAGAGAGAGGCATGGACATATATACACTACCAAACGTAAGGTAGATAGCTAGTGGGAAGCAGCTGCATAGCACAGGGAGATCAGCTCGGTGCTTTGTGACCGCCTGGAGGGGTGGGATAGGGAGGGTGGGAGGGAGGGAGATGCAAGAGGGAAGAGATATGGGAACATATGTATAACTGATTCACTTTGTTATAAAGCAGAAACTAACACACCTTTGTAAAGCAATTATACCCCAATAAAGATGTTAAAAAAACAAAACACACACACACACAAAAAGCTGTTGAGTTTACAAATTCTGGCCACTTTTCTTAGTCTAGAGCAGTGATTCTCAACCAGGAAGATTTTCTCCCTTGGGTGGCATTTGACAAGGTCAGGGACATTTTTGGTTGTCTCATGTTGGGGGGAGTTGTGTTGCTGGCATCTAGTGTGAAAAGACCAGGGACGCTGCTAAACGTCCTATCATGGAGGCAAAGCAGCCTCCACACTAAGGACGTATCTGACCTAAAACATCGATAATGCCAAGATGGAGAAACCCAAGTCTAGAGAGAGAAGCTTTAGATGGATGGTAGCCCAGCCAAGTTAGGCAAGTAAGAATTAAATTCTTGGGGCAACCCTTGTTTTTCTCAAGTCTCATGGACATTCTTCATATTCGTTTAGGGCTTAAATGAGTGTTTAGTGGAAGCTCAGATATTAATGCAGTGAGAGAAAAGTTAATGTAGAAGCAGTTTGCACTAAATTGTTTCTTGGATGCCCTTTCCTGAGTATGTTTCAAAGTAAGTTGGTAGGTTGTCACTTATTTTTTTAAAAATTTTATTTATTTATTATACAGCAAGTTCTTATTAGTTATCTATTTTATACATATTAGTGTATATATGTCAATCCCAATCTCCCAATTCATCCCACCACCACCACCCCACCCCCTGCTTTTCCCCTTGGTGTCCGTACATTTGTTCTATACATCTGTGTCTCTATTTCTGCCTTGCAGACCAGTTCATCTGTACCATTTTTCTAGATTCTACATATATGCATTAATATACGATATTTGTTTTTCTCTTTCTGACTTACTTCACTCTGTATAGACAGTCTCTAGGTCCATCCACATCTCTACAAATGACCCAGTTTCATTCCTTGTTATGGCTGAGTAATATTCCATTGTATATATGTGTCACATCTTCTTTATCCATTCGTCTGTCGATGGGCATGTAGGTTGCTTCCATGACCTGGCTATTGTAAATAGTGCTGCAATGAACACTGGGGTGCGTGTGTCTTTGGAATTACGGTTTTCTCTGGGAATCAGACTCCCTGACTTCAGGTTGCCACTTCTTTATAAAAGATTTAACTCTTTGATATGATTGGAACTCCCAGAGCAACACTGTTTGGCTGTAGTCTCGCTTCATCCCAAATCCTTGCAGCCAACCACAGACTCGATACGATTAGTGCTGAGTTAACCCTCCCCCCAGTACAGTCTCAGGGATGAGAATCATTCTTTTATGCAGAGCCTGAGGCATGTTGGATGCAAACCCACCGGGACAGTTTTTAATGATGGAGTCTTGGCTTTGCGGTCCCGCCCCCTAGGGCATGAGCCAGTTTAGAAGATGAACTCAATAACTGAGCGTTTGCCATTTTAAGCCCCACCACTTTTAAACTGCTTTCAGTGTAAATTATTCTAAAATGATCCCACATACCTTTGCCTTTTGCAACAGATGATACCGCAATTAATTTAATCTTCTCTTAATGGTTTTAAGATATCATTGTTATGGATGTCATTTGTTAATCCCTGTAATTGCTTTATGCACTGAGACAGAAACAGTGGTTCAAGCAAAGTGTTTACTTCACTGAAGTTCTTGTGGCCTTAGTAGTTAAGTGAAGCTTGCTATTTTGAGCTCCCTGCCTTCAAAGTCACCAGACATAGAGGGTGAGCATTTCCTGAAGAAGTAGAAAGAAATCAAGTAGGTCTGACATGCACTCTCTCACCCATTTCATAGGCTGTGAACTCGCCAACGAATCTGGACTTGCAGAGATAAGCCAGTAAATGTGCAAACTCAGTTTTTTACATGATATTTTTTTTTGATATTAACTAACCAAGTGCTGACTATTAACCATGCTCTGAGTGGCTAAGTGCTTTTCATGCATTATTTAATTCCATCCTCATAACAACCCTACAAGATAGGTCCAAGTATTTATCCCCATTTCACAGACACAGGAGGCTGAGGCAGAAAGACACTGAATACTTTGCCTAAATGACAGAACCCAGATTTGAAGCCAGACAGTCTGACCCCAGAGCTTTGTTTTAACCACAACTCCAGAGGCTACAAAATGATAGCCTGTGGGCTAAGCATGGCCCAGAGATATGTTTTGCTTGACTCACATAACATATGTAACTTTGGAGTCACTGTCTGAAGTTAGGCAGCTTGTGCCTGGCGCAAAGCCTCAGCCACGGGGCGAGCAAAATCCAGGCCCCACTTGACTTGCATGGCCATGGGCACCGGCATGAAGGAAGAGATGCCATTTCTAATTTGGAAAAAGGAGCCAGATGAGCTAGGGGCAACTCTGGTTGTCAACAATTTGGGTTCTTCGCATGAAATTCCAAATTTATGTCTTCTCAGGGAAGGGAAGGGAATAAAAAAGAGGAAAGAGGGAAGGAGAAAGGAAAAAAGGAAGGAAGGAGGAGAGAGACACAGGGAGGGAGGGGGGAGTTAGAATCAGTATTCCTCTGCGGTGACAATTTTTCTAGAAGGGACATGTGCTTGCCTGTGAGCAACTGGCTCACTTCACACATTTCTGTTACCTGCCAAGATGCCATAGGTTTTCCAAGTTTGTGACCTCTGTATTCCATTACACTTCCGGCATTTTGTTTTTAAAATCCCCTCTCGAAAATGGGTCCACTCACAGTTCTTCAGCTAAGTTTTAGCCCCCTCTGCAGAGGAGCAAAAAGCAAGTCCAGCTCCTGAGCTGACAAGCAGGGTGGATTCTGTTTTCCTTTGCAGGCCGAAATTCTTGTTTCTTAGGACACACTGTTCTCTTGAGGCTCTATGCCTGGCAGCCAAAAACAAACAAAAAAAAACCCCAACCTTGTGTGTGGGCAGCCAGGCGTGGGGCAAGGCTTTAGGCATCTCATAACTGCTTCCTTATCAAGGTGCAAACTGCCACATGAGTGTCTACATTTTGAAGGCATCACTATCCCTTCTCCTTACACCTCAGTAGGCCTCACCCAGGCCTGGAGCTTGAGGACAATCAACAAAGAGCCACGGGAATGGTGACTGGAAGATAAAGGTTACTGCTGACTGAACAATAGTCATCTGGGGGGGTGCCAGACATTCCCCACCTCACCTAGCACTCCAGCGTATGCCACAGCTGTCTCTGCCAAGCTGACGTGATCCAGTGGTTCCCAGTGGTCTCCCCAGGCTCTTACCAATGGACCTGCTAGCTGGTCTACAGAGACACCTGTTGCCAATATAGTAAGTGGCTAGGAGACCTGGAGCGTCACCACCCTTCCCTACAGTTGTCTGAAGACATCAAGCAGTCACCACTCCTCACTGGCATGTGCCATGTTTTACCGTGGAAGCCAGAAGGAAATCATTCTGTCCATTGGATCTATCTCGTACCAGGAGATTAGAGAGGGATAATAACTTTTATCAAATTCACTGGAAACAAGGGAAAGCAAGATCAGTAAGAGTTTGGACCAGAGATTTTCAACCTTTCCATGCATCAGAATGACCTCTTGAAAAAGAAACTGTAAATTGCCTATTTAATAACAATTCTCCCCTACTTCTGTACCTATAGAACACATTTTTATGGGGTTGTCAATGTGCTCAGCTTAAAACAAACCAAAAACCTCCACATTTTCCAGGTTCTTCCCTTGCAGAAAGGAATGGCCCTATGATGCTGACTAATGAGATATAAGTTGAAGTCACCAAGTAGGACATCTACGAAGAAAACAACCTTGGCTGGATTCTCCATTTACCTTTTATCCTTCACCCTTCAAATTCTTGCCTTGAAACATGGTGCCTGGACCTCCTGCAGCTATTTTGTGAGCATGAGGAAGAAGGCAACACGGTAAGGATTATGGATTAGAAAGTTAGAAGAAGCTGATGACATTTGCTAATAGAGACTATAATACTTTTGGCATGGGAACTTTGCAATTTAATTTTTCTGAGTCTCAGTTTTCTGAAGGATTATATTACTTCCCTTGCAGTGTCTTTAGGGGGATTTAAATGAGATAATGTGTGTGAAATTGCCTCACAGTGACTAATATAAATTGGTTAATCCAGTCAACAAATAAATCATTCCTTTCTCCCTTCTAATCAGATCTCCAGACTCAAGGAGAAAGTAAGCCATTCTTGCTTGCTACTGGCTAACACTTTCAAAGCAGGCCTCTGTATAAAGTGTTTGTATAAAGTGTTTTTTGACTTGGTGTCAACTGGCACAGATACTACTGAGTAAACAAGACTCGAGGCAAATGAAAGAGATTCCCTTCAAGGTGAGTAGCAGGAAACCAAGGTAAGTAGCAGATGGGGCCTTGCCAGGCTGAAGTAGAGGGAAGGTGTGGCCTGGCTCCCTAGGGAACCTAAGGGTATCTGAGATACAGCAACCATCAGGAAGTTTCCTAAATCCCCTTACAGCCCAAGACATTTGTCCCCCAGAAAATCATGGAAAAATGGAAAAGAAAAGAAGAAAAACCATCCATTTATGACTTCAGGGCCTGAATACCTAACACCAAGAGGGAGCCTGCCATTCCTCCCCACAACTACAAGCACACACGTTATTTTGACACCGATGTGCATGCAAGTCACCAGTGAATAATGACTTCTCCAGTGTTTTCCACTTTACAAAAAATTATAGAGGAGCTTCAAAATGGCGGAAGAAGTGGAGATCACCTTCCTCCCCACAAATACATAAGAAATACATCTACATGTGGAACAACTCCTACAGAACACCTCCTGAACTCAGGCAGAAGACCTCAGACCTCCCAAAAGGCAAGAAACTCCCCACGTACCTGGGTAGGGTAAAAGAAAAAAGAAAAAACAGAGACAAAGAATAGGGACGGGACCTGCACCAGTGGGAGGGAGCTGTGAAGGAGGAAAGGTTTCCACACACTAGGAAGCCCCTTCACTGGCGGGGACTGTGGGTGGTGGAGGGAGGAAGCTTCGGAGCCACGGAGGAGAGCACAGCAACAGGGGTACGGGGGGCAAAGCGGGGAGAGATTCCCGCACAGAAGATCAGCGCCGACCAGCACTCACCAGCCCGGGTGGGCAGGGCTGGGAGCTGAGGCTCGGGCTTTGGTTGGATCCCAGGGAGAGGACTGGGGCTGGTGGCGTGAACACAGCCTGAAGGGGCTAGTGTGCCATGGCTAGCCAGGAGGGAGTCTGGGAAAAAATCTGGACCTGCCTAAGAGGCAAAAGACCACTGTTTTGGGGTGCCCGAGGAGCCTGTGCAGCCCGCCACTGCCAGGGCCCCGTGATCCAGGGACAACTTCCCCGGGAGAACGCACGGTGCGCCTCAGGCTGGTGCAATGTCACGCCAGCCTCTGCCGCCGCAGGCTCGCCCCGCATCCGTACCCAACCCTGCCCCCGGCCTGAGTGAGCCAGAGCCCCTGAATCAACTGCTACTTTAACGGCATCCTGCCTGAGTGAAGAACAGAAGCCCTCAGGAGACCAACACGCAGAGGCGGGGCCAAACCCAAAGCTGAACCCCAGGAGCTGTGCGAACAAAGAAGAGAAAGGGAAATCTCTCCCAGCAGCCTCAGGAGCAGCGGATTAAATCTCTGCAATCAACTTGATATACCCTGCATCTGTGGAATACTTGAATAGACAACGAATCATCCCAAATTGAGGCAGTGGACTTTGGGAGCAACGATATATATATTTTTGGCCTTTTTCTCTTTTTGTGAGTGTGTATGTGTATGCTTCTGGGTGTGATTTTGTCTGTATAGCTTTGCTTTTACCATTTGTCCTACGGTTTTGTCTGTCCGTTTTTTTTGTTTGTTTGTTTGTTTTTTAGTATAGATTTTAGCAGTTGTTATCATTGGTGGATTTCTTTTTTGGTTTGGTTGCTCTCTTCTTTCTTTCTTTTCTTTATTGCTTAAATTTTTTATTTTTAATAATTACTTTTTATTTTAATAACTTTATTTTATTCTACTTTATTTTTCCTTCTTTCTTTCTTTTTTTCTCCCTTTTATTCTGAGCCATGCTCATGACAGGGTCTCGGTGCTCTGGCCAGGCATCAGGCCTGTGCCTCTGAGGTGGGAGAGCAGAGATCAGGACACTGGTCCACCAGAGACCTCCCAGCTCCACATAATACCAAATGGTGAAAATCTTCCAGAGAGCTCCATCTCAACACCAACACCCAGCTTCACTCAACGACCAGCAAGCTACAGTGCTGGACACCCTATGCCAAACCACTAGCAAGACAGGAACACAACCCCACCCATTAGCAGAGAGGCTGCCTAAAATCAGAATAAGTCCACAGACACCCCAAAACACACCACCAGACGTGGACCTGCCCACCAGAAAGACAAGATCCAGCCTCATCCACCAGAAAGAACACAGGCACTAGTCCCCTCCACCAGGAAGCCTACACAAACCACTGAACCAACGTTAGCCACTGGGGACAGACACCAAGAACAGCGGGAACTACGAACTTGCAGCCTGCAAAAAGGAGACCCCAAATACAGTAAGATGAGCAAAATGAGAAGACAGAAAAACACACAGCAGATGAAGGAGCAAGGTAAAAACCCACCAGACCAAACACATGAAGAGGAAATAGGCAGTCTACCTGAAAAAGAATTCAGAATAATGATAGTAAAGATGATCCAAAATCTTGGAAATAGAATGGAGAAAAGACAAGAAATGTTTAGTAAGGACCTAGAAGAACTAAAGAGCAAACAATGATGAACAACACAATAAATGAAATTAAAAATTCTCTACAAGGAATCAATAGCAGAATAACTGAGGCAGAAGAACATATAAGTGACTTGGAAGATAAAATAGTGGAAATAACTACTGCAGAGCAGAATAAAGAAAAAAGAATGAAAGAATTGAGGAGAGACTCAGAGACGTCTGGGACAATATTAAACACACCAACATTCAAATTATAGGGGTCCCAGAAGTAAAAGAGAAAAAGAAAGGGACTGAGAAAATATTTGAAGAGATTATAGTTGAAACCTTCCCTAATATGGGAAAGGAAATAGTTAATCAACTCCAGGAAGTGCAGAGCCCCTTACAGGATTAATCCAATGAGAAACATGCCTAGACACATATTAGTCAAACTATCAAAGATTAAATACAAAGAAAAAATATTAAAAGCAGCAAGGGAAAAACAACAAATAACACATAAGGGAATCCCCATAAGGTTAACAGCTGATCTTTCAGCAGAAACTCTGCAAGCCAGAAGGGAGTGGCAGGACATATTTAGAGTTATGAAAGGGAAAAAGCTACAACCAAGATTACTCTTCCAAGCAAGGATCTCATTCAGATTCGATGGAGAAATTAAAACCTTTACAGACAACCAAAAGCGAAGAGAATTCAGCACCACTAAACCAGCTTTACAACAAATGCTAAAGGAACTTCTCTAGGCAGGAAACACAAGAGAAGGAAAAGACCTAAAATAACAAACCCAAAACAATTAAGAAAATGGTAATAGGAACATACATATCAATAATTACCTTAAATGTAAATGGATTAAATGTTTCCACCAAAAGATATAGACTGGCTGAATGGATACAGAAACAAGACCCGTATATACGCTGTTTACAAGAGACCCACGTCACACCTAGGGACACATACAGAATGAAAGTGACGGGATGGAAAAAGATATTCCATGCAAATGGAAATCAAAAGAAAGATGGAGTAGCAATTCTCGTATCAGACAAAATAGACTTTAAAACAAAGACTATTACAAGAGGCAAAGAAGGACACTACATAATGATCAAGGGATCGATCCAAGAAGAAGATAGCACAATTGTAAATATTTATGCACCCAACATAGGAGCACCTCAATACATAAGGCAAATGCTAAAAGCGGAAAAAGGCAGAATTGACAGTAACACAATCATAGTAGGGGAATTTAACACCCCACTTTCACCAATGGACAGAGCATCCAAAATGAAAATAAATAAGGAAACACAAGATTTAAATGATACATTTAACAGGATGGACTTAATTGATATTTATAAGACATTCCATCCAAAAACAACAGAATATACTTTCTTCTCAAGTACTCATGGAGCATTCTCCAGGATAGACCATATGTTGGGTCACAAATCAAATCTTGGTAAATTTAAGAAAATTGAAATCGTATCAAGTATCTTTTCTGACCACAACGCTATGAGACTAGATATCAATTACAGGAAAAAATCGATACAAACCACAAACACGTGGAGGCTAAACAATACGCTACTTAATAACCAAGATATCACTGAAGAAATCAAAGAGGAAATCAAAAATACCTAGAAACAAATGACAATGAAAACACAATGACCCAAAACCTATGGGATGCAGCAAGAGCAGTTTAACAGAGAAGTTTTTAGCAATAAAATCCTACCTTAAGAAACAAGGATCATCTCAAATAAACAATCTAACCTTACACCTAAAGCAATTAGAAGAAGAAGAACAAAAAACCCCCAAAGTTAGCAGAAGGAAAAAAATCATAAAAATCAGATCAGAAATAAATGAAAAAGAAATGAAGGAAATGATTGCAAAAATCAATAAAATTAAAAGCTGGTTCTTTGAGAAGATAAACAAAATGTGAAAACCATTAGCCAGACTCATCAAGAAGAAAAGGGAAAAGACTCCAATCAACAGAATTAGAAATGAAAAAGGAGAAGTAACAAGCGACATTGCAGAAATACAAAGGATCACGAGTGATTACTATAAGCAACTATATGCCAATAAAATGGACAACCTGGAAGAAATGGACAAATTCTTAGAAATGCACAATGTTCCAAGAAGAAACAGAAAATATAAATGGACCAATCACAAGCACTGAAATTGAAACTGTGATTAAAAATCTTCCAACAAACAAAAGCTCAGGACCAGATGGCTTCACAGGTGAACTCCATCAAACATTTAGAGAAGAGCTAACACCTATCCTTCTCAAACTCTTCCAAAATATAATAGAGGGAGGAAAACTCCCAAACTCATTCTACGAGGCCACCATCACCCTGATACCAAAACCAGACAAGGATGTCACAAAGAAAGACAACTACAGGCCAATATCACTGATGAACATAGATTCAAAAGTCCTCAACAAAATACTAGCAAACAGAATCCAACAGCACTTTAAAAGGATCATACACCATGATCAAGTGGGGTTTATCCCAGAAATGCAAGGATTCTTCAATATATGCAAATTAATCAATGTGATACACCAGATTAACAAATCGAAGGAGAAAAACCATATGATCTCAACAGATACAGAAAAAGCTTTCGACAAAATTCAACACCCATTTATGATAAAAACCCCCCAGAAAGTAGGCATAGAGGGAACTTACCTCAACATAATAAAGGCCATATATGACAAACTGACAGCCAACATCGTCCTCAATGGTGAAAAACTGAAACCATTTCCACAAAGATCAGGAACAAAGCAAGGTTGCCCACTCTCACCAGTATTATTCAACATTGTTTTGGAAGTTTTAGCCATAGTAATCAGAGAAGAAAAAGAAATAAAAGGAATCCAAATCAGAAAAGAAGAAGTAAAGCTGTCACTGTTTGCAGATGACATGATACTATGCATAGAGAATCCTAAAGATGCTACCAGAAAACTACTAAAGCTAATCAATGAATGTGGTAAAGTAGCAGGATACAAAATCAATGCACAGAAATCTCTTGCATTCCTATACACTAATGATGAAAAATGTGAAAGTGAAATTAAGGAAACACTCCCATTTACCATTGCAACAAAAAGAATGAAATACCTAGGAATAAAACCTACTTAAGGAGTCAGAAGACCTGTATGAAGAATACTATAAGACACTGATGAAAGAAATTAAAGATGATATAAACAGATGGAGAGATATACCATGTTCTTGGACTGGAAGAATCAACACTGTGAAAATGACTCTACTACCCAAAGCAATCTACAGATTCAATGCAATCCCTATCAAACTACCAGTGGCATTTTTCACAAAACTAGAACAAAAAACTTCACAATTTGTATGGAAACACAAAAGACCCCGAAGAGCCAAAGCAATCTTGAGAAAGAGAAACAGAGCTGGAGGAATAAGTCTCCTGTACTTCAGACTATACTACAAAGCTACAGAAATTAAGACAGTATGGTACTGATACAAAAACATAGATATATATAGAAATATAGAAATATATAGAAATATAGATCAATTGAACAGGATAGAAAGCCCAGAGATAAACCCACACACATATGGTCACCTTATCTTTGATAAAGGAGGCAAGAATATACAATGGAGAAAAGACAGCCTCTTCAATAAGTGGTGCTGGGAAAACTGGATAGCTAAATGTAGAAGAATGAAATTAGAACACTCCCTAACACCATACACAAAAATTAACTCAAAACGGATTAAAGACCTAAATGTAAGGCCAGACACTATAAAACTTTTAGAGAAAAACATAGGCAGAACACTCTATGACATAAATCACAGCAAGACCCTTTTTGACCCACCTCCTAGAGATAATGGAAAGAATAATAAAAATAAACAAATGGGACCTAATGAAACTTCAAAGATTTGCAGAGGAAAGGAAACCATAAACAAGATGAAAAGACAACCCTCAGAATGGGAGAAAATATTTGCAAATGAAGCAACGGACAGAGGATAAATCTCCAAAATTTACAAGCAGCTCATGCAGCTCAATATCAAAAAAACAAACAACCCAATCCAAAAATGGGCAGAAGACCTAAATAGACATTTCTCCAAAGAAGATATGCAGATTGCCAACAAACACATGAAAGGATGCTCAACATCACTAATCATTAGAGAAAGCAAATCAAAACTACAATGAGATATCACCTCACACCGGTCAGGATGGCCATCATCAAAAAGTCTATAAACAATAAATGCTGGAGAGGGCGTGGAGAAAAGGGAACCCTCTTGCACTGTCAGTGGGAATGTAAATTGATATAGCCACTATGGAGAACAGTATGGAGGTTCCTTAAAAACTAAAAATAGAATTACCATATGACCCAGCAATCCCGCTTCTGCGTATATACCCAGAGAGAACCATATTTCAAAAAGATACATGCACCCCAATGTTCATTGCAGCACTATTTACAATAGCCAGGTCATGGAAGCAACCTAAATGCCCACCGACAGATTAATGGATAAAGAAGATGTGGTACATATATATATATACAATGGAATATTACTCAGCCATAAAAAGGAACGAAATTGTGTCAGTTGTAGAGACGTGGATGGATCTAGAGTCTGTCATACAGAGTGAAGTAAGTCAGAAAGAGAAAAACAAATACCGTATATTAAAGCATATATGTGGAACCTAGAAAATGGTACAGATGAACTGGTTTGCAGGGCAGAAATTGAGACACAGAAGTAGAGAAAAAAACGTATGGACACCAAGGGGGGAAAGCGGTGGGGGGGCGTTGTGACGAATTGGGAGATTGGGATTGACATGTATACACTGATGTGTATAAAATGGATGACTAATAAGAACCTGCTGTATAAAAAAATAAATTTTAAAAAAAAGATCCCCATAACAACAACCAAAACCAAAAAAACAAAACAGAAATGGGCAGAAGACCTAAATAGACATTTCTCCAAAGAAGATATGCAGATTGCCAACAAACACATGAAAGGATGCTCAACATCACTAATCATTAGAGAAATGCAAATCAAAACTACAATGAGGTATCACCTCACACCAGTCAGAATGGCCATCATCCAAAAACCTACAAACAATAAATGCTGGAGAGGGTGTGGAGAAAAGGGAACCCTCTTGCACTGTTGGTGGGAATGTAAATTGATACAGCCACTATGGAGAACAGTATGGAGGTTCCTTAAAAAACTAAAAATAGAACTACCATATGACCCAGCAATCCCACTACTGGGCATATACCCTGAGAAAACCATAATTCAAAAAGAGTCATGTAGCACAATGTTCATTGCAGCTATATTTACAATAGCCAGGACATGGAAGCAACCTAAGTGTCCATCGCCAGATGAATGGATAAAGAAGATGTGGCACGTATATACAATGGAATATTACTCAGGCATAGAAAGAAACGAAATTGAGTTATTTGTAGTGAGGTGGAGGGACCTAGAGACTGTCATTCAGAGTGAAGTAAGTCATAAAGAGAAAAACACACACCGTATGCTAACACATATATATGGAATCTAAAAATAAAACAAAATGGTCATGAAGAACCTAGGGGCAGGACCGTAATAAAGATGCAGACCTACTAGAGAATGGACTTGAGGACACGGGGAGGGGGAAGGGTAAGCTGTGACAAAGCGAGGGAGTGGCATGGATATATATACACTACGAAATGTCAAATAGATAGCTAGTGGGAAGCAGCCGCATAGCATAGGGAGATCAGCTCGGTGCTTTGTGACCACCTAGAGGGGTGAGATATGGAGGGTGGGAGGGAGACACAAGAGGGAGGGGATATGGGGATATATGTATATGTATAGCTGATTCACTTTGTTATAAAGCAGAAACTAACACACCATTGTAAAGCAGTTATACTCCAATAAAGATGTTTTTAAAAAAAGAGAAAAAATTACAGAATTCCACAGTTTCTCCTTTCTAACCAGCAGTTTCTTGGCACCCAGACCTGAGTCTGGTAACTTCCTTTTCTTTAAAGCAGACATCAGCACACTTTCATTGGCAAGGGCCAGAGAGTAAATATTTTCGGCTTTGTGGTCCATACAGTTTCCGTTGCAACTACTCAGCTCTGCTGCTGTAATGAGAACCCAGCCACTGATAACATAGAAAGGAATGGACGTGGCTGTGTTCCATTTAAATCACATTCAAAAAGCAAGTGGCCTCTTTCTGCCAAAAGTTTGGCAGTCTCTGCCTCAAAGGACACTGGACCCATGCAAAACCAGAGAAGAAACATTTGGGGAGACCTAAGACTCTCTCACCAATAATCATTACCTTGAAACAAGCCAGAGGGCTTGAAGTAAAACCAACAGAGGAAAGGGAAGGAGAGGGCAGAGGCAGACATTCCCACAACATGAGACACTGCCTATCATGCAAAGCCACAGACTCAAACGTTCCAAGATTAATGCAAATTGTGATAAGGAAAGGCAGAGAACGCCATCTGATTGCACAGAAGGGTTAAGATAAATAAATTCAAGTGAATAAAAGAATCTGTAGACTACAGCATGGGGGTTCCATACAAAGGTCAGGGAACCATTAGGAGTAGATGGGAAATACCAGCAAGAATTTCAGCCTTTGGCTCTTCAAGGACAAAAGTAGGGCAAGAGGCAGATAGGAGGTAAGAGGTTGGGGCAGGAACAGAACACAAGGCCCAAACAGATGCCCTCCAAACCTCAGAGGCCCCCTCACTCCTGGCCCCAGCACCACTTGGCGCTGGTGTCATTGCTCTGCTTTCTTCCTTACTCATATGCAAAGTGTTGATATGATGAAAATAACCTAAGTGGGATGAAACGTGGAGAAAGTGAGGAAAATAAGGGATGCACTGGAGAAAAATTAGTCAGAGGAGGGTCATCATGCCTGACGCAGCTTTCAGGAAGGCTGGTCTTTTAGCTTTTCCGTGGCTGTTACTGTCTCCTAGAAATGTACTTTTGTTTCACTACTCTCCTTGCCCTGAACTCCATTCGAACTTCTTTCATAAATAACAGCCAACATTTACGAAATATTTACATCATGGCAAAGTTCTAAGCATGTTATGTACACATATGTTGAACTTCTCGATCCTCAACTCCGTGAGGTAAGTCCTATTATTGTTCTCATTGAAAAGATGAGGCAACTGAGTCACAAAGAAGTAATTTTTCCAGAGCTACACAGCTAAGGTGCAACAAAGCTGAAACTGGAACCCAGACAGTCTGGCTCCAGCGTCTATGCTCTCGGCCATCAAGTTTCCCCGAGTTCACCCAGCCTTCCTACTCCACATACCGAAAGCTAGCACCTCACACCAACAACTCCACTCCACCTTCCAGTGCATGTCACTATGTGTTTTTTCCATTTTCTTGAGAAAATGTAATACAACTTTCAGATACAATTACCAATTTATAGAAAATAAAGAGGACAGAGAAACATCTCAAAAGATACCACGGGGAAGCAAACAGCAAAATCCAGGCTATAGTGAACTCTCTGGAGTAAACAATTCAGTTTCTTCAACCAATAAATTGCAGATAGAGACAGAGGGAGAGAGAAGGAGAGAGATTTTGAACCTACAGATTAAAAGGGATTTGAAAGACTTGTAACCAATTGCAGTATGTGGAAATTTGAAGCCTGACTCAAACTATCAAAAATTATGACATGTATGAGATAATTGGAATTTGAACAGTATATGAATATTCAATCAGTTAAAGAATTACTGTTAATTTTAAATATAATAATGGTATTATGAATATACCTTAAAATGTGATCTTTTAAATAAATGAGGTGATAGATATATTAACTAGATGGAGGAATCCTTTTACAAGGTACACATATCAAATTATCATAATGCACACTTTATCTCACAATTTTATCAATTACACTTCAATAAATCTGGGGAAAAAGGAAAAAATTCTTATCTTTTAGAGACGTATACTGAAATATACTAATGAATGAAATGAAATGATGTCTGGATTTGCTTCCAAATAATATGGGAGGGGGAAATTAGGTGGGGCAGAGAAGAAATAAGATTGCCATGAGTTGATACTATTGAAGCTGGGTAATAGCTAATTGAAGTTCACTAAACTATTCTGCCTAATTTTATAAATGTTGAAAACTTTATATAACAGGAACTTTATAAAAGTTTGAAGGAAAGACATTCTAGGGCTTAAAAATAAGACGTCAGGCAAGGAGGAATTTCTACACTTATTGGTATTTCACCTGTATGTACATGCATAGTGTCTTCCTCCTTCCACAGCTGTTTTAAAGCTTAAGGGAAGAGTTTAGAGGAACTTCAAGTAGGGGAGTAAACTGTTCTTGTTCCTGAAAGATAAGCCTGGGAAATGCTGGGATAACCTGCAACTTAGTTTCTTAATGAATGAATTTCTTGAACGTCACTCACATACTCTCAGCAATGAAGTATAACCCCCTCTATAACCCCCTCCAGTGCTTCCCCATTCTGCTGACAAGCTCAGGGTAGGAAGCATAAGAGGGAAGAAAAATCACACCCAAAGGTCTTGCGATTGGAGAGTGAAAAGGAAATACTCAGCAGAGGGAAGTATGGAACATCTATACACACAGAGTGAAAGGCCATATGGTGTCATGTTCAAGTGACTGTCCCAAGAGAGCTAGGTTTCAATCTCAGGCCCACAACTAGTCAGCTGAGCAAGCCTAGAGGGTCAGTTAACCACCGTGGACCGCAACAGTTTTATCTGAAAATTGAAGGATTTGGATTAAAATTCCCAGGACAATCCATCATCTAAGAGGTAAAACTAAAGATTTATGCTCTTAAAAGCTGGCTTGAACACTAGACCCAGTTAGATTACCCAGTTCCAGTCTAACGAAAGCTGCTTTGAAAGGTTACCACTGAGCCACAGAGCCCTGGGTTTTTGGCAAGACAAAGAAACCAGGTGAAATTAGTGAAGTCAGGAAGAAACTATGTTGAATAAGATGGAATGTAAAAAGTAATACGCCCTGCACTGGGATCAATGACTCAACTAAGGGAGTAAATTATGGATGAAAATGACAGATGAGAATATATGCGTTTTTTTGTCAGGACACTGGTAACCCTGGGTATTCAGCCATCCACAGGTGCCAGTTGTCCTGAAGGCAATCTGTCCTTCAACAGCTGTAGTCAGTATTCTGTTGGACAAGGCATACCCCACACAAACCCACAGGCCAAATGCCGCCTCAACTTCCAGGAACTAGGCTCCTACCTACAATGCAACGCATGGATTTCCATTTGGCATCCCCCAATCAGGCACAGCTCCAGACCCGCATCTCAGTACAGATGTATCCAACGTATCTGGCCTTAAGCTTTCTGCATGTCATCAGGTCTGCATCAAGACGTTAAGAAGAAAAAAAAAAAAATTGGTCTCCTTTGCTATGTGACCTTCAAAGAGAACAAGTCATTGGAAATGAAGAAGCCCGGTATATTCAATTAGTTGACAATACTTTTGACCTGAAATGGCAGAAATCATTCACTAGTCACAAAGAACTAATTCCCTCTGCTCAGAAAGCCTAATTATGTTTGTGCTTATGCTTCCCCTTCCGACACAAAGTACCTCTTCACAAAGCAGGGAGGCTTCCAGCTGTGTTGCCTCGGCTGGTCTTGACAAGAGAAGAAGTGAGACACAGGAGCAGCCTGGCAGCCTCTCAATCTGCAATCTCTCTTTACCAAGGGCTAAGTTACAGCCAGCTGGATACCGGCAGCTTTTTCTTCCTTTCTTTTTTTTCCTTAATAAAAAGAAGGGCGTTCCCAAAGGATCAGGGCTACTGGACATAATTCGTAGAATTACTGGTGACTTAGCAGGCAGAGCTGCTGTCAAGGGTGGATCTGGGTACGTGGTGAAGGGGAGCACAGACAGGATTGACGTCATCTTCAGGAAAGCTCCTGCCCCCAAACTAACCTGCAGCAAGAGATGAAATATTCACCATCATCTCCAGCAGAATGAAAACATACAGAGCTAACTGCCTCCGAGATTCCTGAGCTCCACCTCCATCGTCATTGCAAGCTAAGGCTTTCATGCTTCCTCTACTGCAAGGGTTTCTTCCTGAAATTTGAAGATACGTACACAAGCTTCAGTTACCTATACGAATAGCTCTCTACTCCAATCCAAATGAACATACTACCTCATATGTCAGGGTTGGGCTAATTTTGAGGCCAGTACTTTTTTTTCTGATCTCACAGTAACAGGGCAGTGACAAAAGGCTATCCAGAGGAAAAACAAGAGATGGTGACAGGGCGGGCGGGGGTGGTGGTGGTGGTGGTGGTGGTTATGTTTAATACAGGATGAATAACGTAAGGAAGACATGTTAATAAATAGAGTAACCGATATTAATAACCCACTAGGCTGGCAAGCAACAGGTGAGATGACTGTAATATTGGTGGAAAAAATTAGCTAATACATAATACATAAGTCTCTCAGGGGGGTAGGGAAGACAACTTTTACTCTTCAGCCATACCGTGTCACTCTCAAAGGAGTCTATTGCTGTATTCTTTTTCTGTGTGCACATCTCTCATTACATACAAGGTGCCTAGAACATTCTATAAATACTTATGAGATAGATGGAGTGAACTGAATGTGTCACGGGCACACCTTCCTTCTAGCTATTATTTTCCCTTCTCTTTCTTGCTTGTCTATAAAAGCAACACGTACCTTATAAACGTCTCTGTCCTCCTCAAACAAACCAGGGGGAGGGGGGCAGAATTGGAAGGCATGTGACTTAGTTAAATGTGTCACTTAGTTCCATACATGTGAAAACAATAAAATGTAGATGCTAGCATACTGTCTCAGTGAGATGGCACATATTCAGAAACAGAAACACGAAGGAATGGGAGCTTCCATCACCCGTCTAAGGGGGATGTGAAATTGGAAACTTAATTCCAACCACTTACGTGTCTGGCTCTGATGGCCAAGCATCGCTCCAGAAAGAACACATTTTTACAGTGTAGTTCACTCATCTATAAAGGACAGTGAGCAGAAATAAATATCCAGCATTAAGAAGATTCTCCTTTAGATTTTTAAATTCTGGGAGAGGAGGTCATCCACCCAAGGATCAGCTTGCTCTACATAGTTATATTCAAGTCAGTTAGCTTTCTTACTTATCCCCCCGTTCAGGCTAAGCTGTGCTTGAAGGTACAGAGATGTCCGTGACTGCCTCACAGCAAATTTCCAGAAGCCAGAGTGCCAAGCGAAGGCTTCAGATTCTAGGTTAGTTACGTGGATGGTATATCTCCTGGATTCTGCCACTTTCATGTATATCCATCCACGCTCGATGGTATTGGAGGAGTTTTAGACAAGAGAGGACATAAGGAGACATTTTTTTCCCCTAACAAGTCTTGAATAATGAGGGTCCGTTTCTAGATATTAGGAGTTTGAATAGGGCTCCATTCCTTCTTGAGCTACATTACTAGTACCCGGCAAGACAGAGAACAGGGAGGCAAGAGCTTACGTATGATCTCTTCCTTCTCCCTGAAAATGACCATCCTGCCACTTCCAATCAGCCAGCGCATGGTTGCCAATAGTTCCAACAGGAAGAGAAGTGTAATGTCAGCCAGAGAGCCTTAAGGTTCAGTCTTGGTTTTGATGTTCCATTTAGTTCCTGTTGTTCCTTTTGACTTCCTAAAATACTTCAGTTACAGGGTTTATGGCAAGTTTGGCCGTCCTATGGGACTTAGATTCTCTCAAGCATCCATTAGAGCTCCTATTCCCTGCTGAAGTGAGGAATGTTCCCAAGAGACTTGAAGGTTCACTTTCTGCCCTCTGAGAGCTCAGTGTCAGTCTCTTAAATGACCTCCCCATGTTGGTTACGTAAAGCCATGTTCGTTGACCTCTAGACAGCGAGGCCTACCTCAGCCGAAAAACCATGATGGAAGAGTTCCAGAATGACTGTGGAATAGGCAAGATCATGAAAATTTGTCCACCCTGGTTGTATTTTACTGATATTATCATAGTCTCTTGGCAAATGAAAGCTGGAAGAAATAGTTCAAGCCTAATGCATGTATAAAGTGTGTGTAAACTGTTACTTGGGCATATGTAGTACACAAAAGCAATGCTTTTAAAAATATCTCTTTTGCACTAAATTTATGAGCATTAGTAGACCCTAAAATGTTACTTTCTTTTCTGCTATCACTGTACATGCATCTCAGTAATAACAGATAATGCATGATGCTTCTAATTATGAGTTAGATCCCACCACAAAATCATTTATTATCAGATACCACAGTCCTCTTAGAAAGTCATATAGAAAGGTCTGAAACGATGTAGCTTATCAATCCATGTAAATACAAAAAGTGATTTTTAGGCACATAACCCTCTAAAGAAACAGGTTTCTAGCCTTTTTTTTTTTTTTAAATCAGAGCTTGAGAATGTTTAAATATTTTGGCAGTCATTTAAAAAAATACTTGAAAACCTGAAATGAACACCACATTGTTAATCAACTATACTCCAATAAAATTAAAAAACGTACTTGATAACCAAAGTTTTAGGAGTCTACTATTAAACGAACACTTTTCCCAATAATATTATATACCAAATTCCTTCTCTGTTGTAAAGGCCAGCTTTATTCTAAGCAATGGCTTTCCTTTAACACAGTAAGTCTTTTATCCCCCCCCACCTCCACTGACACACTTGGCAGCAAAAACCCGTTTTCTGCCTTACAGAATCACTCAAACTAGTAAACCCCCAAGCACTCATGGGGGGGCAGGGGGGTGAGCACTAACCTTTTGAAAACACCACTT
Source organism: Monodon monoceros (assembly GCF_005190385.1). Classification (NCBI taxonomy): domain Eukaryota; kingdom Metazoa; phylum Chordata; class Mammalia; order Artiodactyla; family Monodontidae; genus Monodon; species Monodon monoceros. Next base: position 35,716,598 of record NW_021703768.1, on the reverse strand, counting down.
TCCCTTTTATCTTAAATGTACCAAATAATGGCGTTTCACACAATAACATGATTTTACTGACAGCAGGCATCTGATCTCCCATTACACATTCCATCCCTTTATTTGTGGTGATCTAAACTGTGTCTTACATTCTTTGATGCCTCCGCCCTTTAAATACTTGTGTAGGCTTATCTGTGCTTTAAGTTAATTTTTGCCCCTTGTCTGCCAAATCCCCATTTAATACTCAAAACCTTTACCCAGGCAACAGAATTTTTGGTTCACTTATCTTGAATTTGAATGCACATAAAATACGCCTTGTCATATCGCCCCATGTGTAAAGCCGTACCTTTAAGCTGTGACACCAAGATGTGTTCCCTAATACTTAACCATTCCAAATATATTCCTCCAAAGATTTTTTTTCCCAAATGAGCAGCAAAAAGAAAATCCGGATTATAATTAACATCTGCAAATGTTAGTCCATAATTTACCTTTAGTTAATTGTTTAAAATCACTCTTCTACATATAAACATAACCTTACATCAAGTAGAGCCACAGCCCTCTCCACAGCCCCTTCCTTGGGTTCACCTCTATTTCTGCCTATAGCACAAAAAGCCCATCTGCATCTCCCTGAACATGCACTCCTGGTCTCAGGGGGGACCAACAACAGAAAGAGACCACAGTCAGTTTTTAGCTACACACATCAGATATACTGGTTAATAGAGCAAGGTAATTTCTATATGGCTTAAACCTGAATAATAAGCAGTCCCTTGCCCATATTTCCCTTTACTTTTTATTTCACTTTTCTCTACCCTAATCCTCCATTCCTCAGTATTAGCCACTTTTTTTTTTTTTTGCCCACCAATATCCACTACAGGGATTTGCTGGTCTTTTAAACTCAATCCACCTTTCGCCTGATCATTACAGAGCCACCATCCAGTAGTCTGAAGGGCAAAGCTACAGGCTTCACAGTGGCCATACAATTGCAGACATAAAAGTGATCCTTTCTACAGCTCTGCCTTCTTCAAAATTGCTTTTACAGAAACAGCGCAAGGAAAAGCCAGAATTGTCCGAATATGATGTAGAGCAAGAGGAGAGGCAGGGGAGAAAAGAGGCCGTGTGGTTTTTCTTTTCCTGCAGCTAGCGGTCCCTCCTCCGTGAAGCCCTAGTTCGCTTGCTGTTCAAGGTCTCAAGTCTTACCTAAACTTCCTAATCTTTTGCCTTGAAAACACCACATGCATTCCTGTCTTCATGCCTTAGTGTGACCCACACCTGCTGCCAGGAATGTCCTCTCCCTCCACCTGGGGAGTGAAGTCCCACCCACAGGCCCAGCCCTGGCATGAGCCCACGCCTTGGAGGGCAGACCTCCTCATCCATGCCTCCTGCCTCCTGAAGGGCCTGGGGAAATCTGACTCTCCTCATTTAGCACTTTCCATATTCTTCCCTGTAGAATATATACAAAAAAGTATGTCTGTTCTGGAAAAACAGCCACTATGTAGTGATCTAGGGATTGTATAGACATTTCTAATTCTCAAAAGAACTCTGCAACATGGTATTAGGTCCATATATTATAGAAAAGGAAACGGCTTCAGGAAATTGAAGTCATGGGCCCAAGGTCATACTTTGATAGAACTACGGCATGAATCCAGGCCTACCTGCCTCTGAAACCTGTGGCTGTTTCATTCTGCTCATCGCCTCTATTTCTGAAGTGAAAGTAAATGCTTTAAAACCAGGCCTGTATCTTACACCTCTCAGTGTCCTCAGTTTGTACTCTGAGTACTTAATGCATATTTATGGAAGGGTTACATTCAAATGAGACTGCATTTCCTGAGTATAAGACTATAGAGATAGAGGGCCAAGAGGCAGAAGAAAGCAATTTGGGATTCAAATTTCTGCAGATAATCCATAAAGGCAATGATCCATAGGCATGATAATCCACTGTTGGCTAGATATCCAATTCCACAGAGGTCTCCTGCCTAATTTCATGATGTCAGAGTATAAGTACCAGTGTTTACTTCCATGGCTGTTTCTGCTCATCCAATGAACTTGCTGGGCCTGGAAGTAATCCTTCTGGCTGTTAGAAATATTAGGACAACAGCTGGTAATGTCATTTGCAGTGTCCGAAATGGAACTTCCATTTTTCCCCCACAAGAAAAACTTATGTGTTTCTTCTCAAGCGCCAGGCTTACTTCAAAATTAAAACCTTCACTTCTCTTCGATTGTTAGATTTTTCTGATGACTAAAAAACACAGTCAAACTAGCCCCCCCGCCCCCATTACAGGTTGTGGTATCATCACGTTTTATAGTCTGGAGTCATTTCAGGAAACATGTTTGTAATTGTGAGTTTTGAATCTGTGCAATTACAAGATGAGATACAAATAGATACTACCATATTGCTTTTGGTAGGGGATGGAGGGCACTCTATTTTTTAAAAAGGAAAAGCATGTAAGATTACTTTTTTTTTTTAAAAGAAAGAAATCTGTCACAGCCACGATATACCATGGCCAGGCAAGATACTGGGCGTTGGATTAATGCTGTTTGCTAGGGCAGCCACATCTGTGGAGCACAGCTCACCTGACCAAACTTTGCTGACCTTTCATTTTGCATTCAGAGCCCTGGGCATGGCAAAGTGGCATACGCCAATCAAGGCCACCCCAGCTATCACAAATGCAAATATAGTCAGGTGGATTCAAAGGCAAAACACAGCTTTGCCAAGCTAGCTCAGATTTCTAGGCCAGGGTTATAGTTATAATTTGTGCAATTTTGAGAAATTAGTAAGTTCCTTCTATGCATTGGTACACGGCACTCATAATTCATGTGGTGATCCCATTACTGAGAGTAAATGTGGTCTTAGGAAGCACACCACCTAATCCTTCTGGAAAAAATAAAGTAGAAGCCACAGGGGACCACGTGAGCCATTCCAGTATCTGAGTAAATACTGGATCTCTGACCATCTCAGTAGTCAAAACTTCTCCAAACCATTCCACAGACTAAGAAGTTCATTTCATGTTTACTCTTCCAAGTTCTACTGGTCAGTTGCAAGTACTTGCCCATTTTTTGTACTTTTCCATGTGGGACTATCTCTTACCAAAATGTTCCTGCTATATTTTTCTTTAGAATCTATTGTATGCTTAGTTTTTGTCTTCTCTTCTTTAGAGAGAGAAAAAAAAGGGAAGGTATCTCAGTGAGGTTTAGAGTTCAAAGCTAAATAGAGGGGCAGTTTATTCAGCTGGGCACATCCAACACTGCTCTCAAATGTTTATTTTATGGCTTTGTCCTATTTTTCAAGTCTTACTTATGAAGACGAATGGCCATAACTTTTGAAATTGGAGAGAACAGCAAAATGCTTAAGCTCAGACATCCAAATGAAACTCCAATGATAATTTATATCAATGCATGATGATTTCCAAAGCAACTCTCTACACAATAGAGGCAAGCCTATCTGCGCCTCTCTATAACTCAAAAGTTCTTTCGTTGTTGCATTGCCAAAAATATGCTTCTCAGCAAAATGGCAGTCAATGCATAAAACAACTGCGTGTGTCTGTATGTGTGTGTGGTACCCTGTATTTAGCTACTTAGAAATTATGGAGATCGAGGCATTATAGTCACTCCTTTAGGTTTCTAACAGAAAAGGTAAGGAGCTCTTTCTTTATATCAATCCCATATTCTTCTGTTTTCACCTAGCTAATTATCTTATGTGGTTAGAATCAGACATGGCTAAGAGAAGTAGAGGGTCCATTATCAGGCTTGAAGTTGTTATTTTTTGTTTGTTTTAAAGATAGCTGGTTAAAAAAATTAAAAGAAGGCCAGGTAAATGAGCTGGGAGGGTGCTAGGAGGGCACTGGGTAGGTGGGATGGGACCAAGGAAGAACAAATTTGAGAAAGGAAGGGGAAGGCGGAGAAGATTGAGCAGACAGGAGGTGATGGATAGGACAAGAAGTGAGGAGAAGAGAGGACAGGACAAGGAGGCAAAGAGACCAGATGGTGATGGAAGGAACCGAAGTAGGCAGAACCCCAAATTCCATTGAAGGAAACAGGGAAACGGGGTAGTTAAGCATGTGGAATTTGTTGTTAGACTCAAGCTCTACCATGTAGTAACTGAATGAACTTGGGCAAGTTTTCTTAACTTTGGGGATAATTATGTACGTTACAGGGTTATCCTGAGGATTAACTGAGATAATCCATGCAAATGTTTTGTACCTGGTGAGCACTTCCCAAATATTAGCTGTAGTGATGAAGATGAGGACTAATTTGGGTGAGGTATGCATGTGCTTGGCTCAATGGAGAGTCCCCAGATGAGCAACTTGTAGTTTCTCTCCTCCACAAACTTACATTAGGAAGATAAAATATGTACACAAAAGGATTTATTACATAATATATGAAATAGGTGGTGGGTCTTCAATATTAATTGCACTAAAGAACTCAGAACACCAATACACCCAAACTTTGCCAAGTTAAAAAAAAAAAAAAAGAAAGCAGATGAAATGTGAATAAGGTGTTGCATTATAGTTAGAGAGCAAATAGGAATATACAGTAATTGTGTGCATAGTAGTTAAAAGGGTAGGTTTTAAAATAGCTGTGAATTTGAACCCAGGTCCATGCAAAGCCATTTACTAATTAGTAACTTTGAACATGTTACTTGTTTCCTGGACCTCTGTTTTCCCCCCCCTATAAGAGGGGAGTCCAAATCCCTACTTTATAAATTGTTACGTGGATTAAATGAACATATAAACTTAGCATGGTATTTTGACAAATGTGATGTCATTATTACTTTGAGTTTAGTACTTTAGAGTTCATAGTAGATTTAGAGAATACTTTGTATGAGGAAACCAAATAAAACTAGGCTAACAAAGCTTGAAGAAAAGACGGCAGGAGCCAGAGCATAGGCAGACTCATAGACAGGTGAGTAGACTGGCTGTGCGCATTGTGGTGGGCAGTAGGAGGCAGAAATCAAAGCACATTAAGAGTTTTTATAGACCTGTACACAGAAAACTATAAGGCACTGATGAAAGACACTGAAGACACAATAGAAAGATAGTCCACGCTCACGGATTGGAAGATCCCCCTCATGGATTGGAAGAATATTGTTAAAATGTCCCTACTCCCCCAAACAATCTACAGCTACAATGCAATCTCTATCAAAATTCCATGGCATTTTTCACAGAAAAAGAACAAATGATCCTAAAATTTTTATGGAACCATAAAAGATCCCTAATAGTCAAAGCATTCTTGAGAAGGATGAACAAGGCTGGAGGCACCATGCTCTGATTTCAAACTGTATTACAAGGCTGCAGTAATCAAAACAGTATGGTATGGGCATAAAACAGACACACTGATCAACAGAGCAGAATAGAAAGCCCAGAAGTAAACCCACATATAAATGGTTAATTAGTTTACAACAAAGGAGCCAAGAATGCACCCTGGGGAAAGGACAGTTTCTCAAATAAATGGTGCTGGGAAAACTGGACAGCTACATGTAGAAGAATGAAATTAGAACACTCCCTAACACCAAACACAAAGAATGGAACTGGACCACTATCTTACACCATACACAAAAATTAACCCAAAATGGATTAAAGACATGAGTGTAAGACCTGAAACCATAAAACTTCAAGAAAATATAGGTGATAAGCTCCTTGACACAGGTCTTGGTGAAGATTTTTTGGATTTGACACCAAAGCAAAGGAAACAAAAGCAAAAAACAAATAAGTAGGACCACATCACATTAAGAAGCTTCTGCACAGCAAAAGAAACCATCAACAAAATGAAAAGACAGCCTACTGAATGGGAGAAAATATTTGCAAATAATATCTGATAAGGGGTCAATACCCCAAATATATAAAGAACTCATACAACTCAACAGCAAAAAAACAAAAACAAAAACCAATTCGATTTAAAAATGGGCAGAGGATCTGAATAGACATTTTTCCAAATAAGACATACAGATGACCAACAGGTACATGAAAAAGTACTCAACATCACTAATCAGCTGGGACACACAAATCAAAACCACAATGAGATCACCTCACTGCTGTTAGAATGGTTATTATCAAAATGACAAGAAATAACAAGTGTTGGCAAGGATGTGAAGAAAAGGGAACCCTCGTGTACTGTTGGTGGGAATGTAAATTGGTGCAGCCACTACTGAAACCAGTATGGAGGTTCCTCAAAAAATTAAAAACAGAACTACCATACGATCCAGCAGTTCCACTTCTGGATATTTATATCCAAAGAAAATTAAAACACTAACTCAGAAAGATATATGCATCCCCATGTTCACTGCAGCATTATTTACAATAGCTAAGATATGGAAGCAACCTAAGCATCCATTAATAGATGAACGGATAAAGAAAATGTGGTACATATATACACACTGGAATATTATTCAGCCATAAAAAATGAAATCTTGCCACTTGCAACAACACAGATGGATCCTGAGAGCACTACGCTAAGTGAAATGAGTCAGACAGAGAAAGACTAACACCATATGATCTCACTTATATGTGGAATCTAAACAAAACAAAACTAAGTAACTAAAAACCCTGAGCTCATGGATACAGAGAATAGATTGGCAGTTGTCAGAAGCAGGTGGGGGCCAGGGCAGGGTGGGAGACACAAAATGGTGAAGGGGGTTACAAAGCACAAACTTCTAGGCATAAGTTATAGGGATGTATTGTACAGCATAGTGAATATAGCTAATACTGCACTGTATATTTGAAAGTTGCTAAGAGAGTAGATCTTAAAAGTTTCCACCACAAGAAAAAATGTTTTGTAACTATATATGGTGATGGATGTTAACTAGAGTTATTGTGGTGATCATTTCACAACATATACAAATATCATTATGTTATACACCTGAAACTAATATGTTATATGTCATTTATATCTAAAAAATTTTGTATCAAAAAGATGAGCATTTGTTCTCGATTTCTACTGTGGACAAGATAAATCAGAAAGTTTTAAGTTAAATTTTGACAGAAAAGTTTCATGATATGCAAGTGTTCAGAACCATTGACAAATATCATCAACAGTCTAGGCTTCATTTGCAGGGGCTCTAAATTATATAGGCAGTAAATCTTTACTAGTGTCTTAAATACAATTCTTCCTACAGGTTAATGGATAGAATAAATGAGTCTTCCTACACCAGAGGACAAATGGCATTTGCCTCTTATTTGACAAGTATTTTGGGTGAGTGTCATGGAAGAGTGAGGGACAAATCTGGCCCACTGTCTCAAGAAACCACATCTAGGAATCTGGCCTTATGGTGGGTCATCTGTGTTGATTTGCAGCAATTTTGTAATCTGACTGATAATGGTCTTTTTTTATTGGTGCTGTATTTCATGATCTCTATTCATTTTAATCCTACTGATGAACTGCATAGTGATAGGTAGGCATATTCTTTATTGAGCCAATTTGGAAACTGAGGTCCAAGGAAATTAAACTAGATGTCCAAAATAACCACAGAAGATAGAGCTTTTCTCAGCCTAAATCCCTTCGCCAAGGCTTAAGTTAAAAATAACATAGTCGGGTTTCCCTGGTGGCGCAGTGGTTGAGAGTCCGCCTGCCGATGCAGGGGACACGGGTTCGTGCCCCGGTCCGGGAGGATCCCACATGCCGCGGAGCGGCTGGGCCCGTGAGCAATGGCCGCTGAGCCTGCGCGTCCGGAGCCTGTGCTCCGCAACGGGAGAGGCCACAGTAGTGGAAGGCCCGCGTACCGCAAAAAAAAATAATAATAATAACATAGTCAATTGCCAATGAACTAGACATAGAAAATGTTTCCCATACAATAAACCAATACACTAAAAAACTCATGATGATATTCTACTTGATAAAACTGCTCCACTGGGAAGAGAAACTTTCCACAGTTCTTAGAATCCAGAATCACTTTGGCCCTTTAGGGAGCAATGGGAAGAGAGTTCAGTTTTTGGATTTTGATTACTGAGATTCACCATGAAAAATGATAGTCTAACTGTATGAAATTTTCTGAAGAAAATCGATGTCACAATAGTAATAGCATATTTAAAAGGAGAAGAATATTGATCCTGAATTGTTAAGCCTGTTAAGGATATCATTAAGCAGAAGACTGCTTTCTGCAGATTTGTTAAGTGATGCTTTAGAACCAATCTTTTGGAGTAAAAATATACACCAAACTATTAAATAATAAAAGCAAAGTACTTTTATAAACCACGCAGAGAAAAGAGGGAAAATTTGGGCAATATTGTGCCATCAAACATTTTTTTAAGAGCATCCTTTGAATTAAAACAAGTGAGACATTTGAAGGATAAAGTTGGAGGCTTACATTATTTCACTCATGACTACCATTCATTCATTCAACTGTCACTGATTAAGTTTAGAGCCCTGTAGTAAAATATTATTAAGGATCCAAAAGGAATAAAATATATGGTCCGTCAAGGAATATACACCTTAGATAGGAGACAGTGTTTCCCTAGGTTTCTGTCAGATAACTTAAAATAGTGTAGGGCTTCCCTGGTGGCGCAGTGGTTGGGAGTCCGCCTGCCGATGCGGGGGACGCGGGTTCATGCCCCGGTCCGGGAAGATCCCACATGCCGCGGAGCGGCTGGGCCCGTGAGCCATGGCCGCTGAGCCTGCGCGTCCGGAGCCTGTGCTCCGCAACGGGAGAGGCCACAGCAGTGAGAGGCCTGCATACCGCAACAAAAAAAGGAAAAAAAAAAAAAATAGTGTAGAGTTACATATGAACAAATAAAGTTGCATGTGTTACAGGAATATAACCAACTTTAGAAAATAAAGCAGAAAAGTTTCCATTTCTTTTACTTGTCTTACATACATGTTTTATCTGATTCCTCAGTATTCCAAAGAATGACAATATTGAATTAGGAAATGAGTTAATATTAAGAACACAGCTAGAAATGAGTCACATAAGTATGACTGGGTATGCTTATAATTCATAACCAAGGTTAATGAAGTGATAACACAAATGAAAAGTGTAAGTGATGATTGGAAGAATGGACAAAGCATCCTTATGCAAAGTTCTGAAGTAAGGAGAACAATCAGAATGCAAAGTAGTTCATTGTGAAATTTCCAAAGTACACTTAGTCCTCACGGATCCCTCCTCTAACTGCTTACAGGAGGCAGGAGTGCCTCTGCCTGGCACACCTGTACCGCAATGCCTCAGAGGGGAGCAAATTCGGGTCGCTGAACCAAGTGTGCAGTTTGAATACCTAGAGGGACCATCCTTCATTAGGATACCGGGAGGTTCAAGTTCACTCTCTTTTGTGATGTGTCATTAGTCTCTTCCATCCACCTCCATTAAAAATAAATAAACTTGGCTTAATTCTGCTGTCTGCAAGCCAAATTACAGTTCCTAGGCAACTAAAATGGCCATGTATCCTTACAGAAATATTAATTTGTCTGTAATCATTAGACACAGCTATGCACAGCTGATCCTTGAACAAGGTGGGAGTTAAGGGTGCCGACTCTGCACACAGTTGAAAACCTGAGTATAACTTATAGTTGGCACTCTGTATCTGAGGTTCCTTCATATCCATGGATTCAACCAATCACGAATCGTGTAGTACTGCAGTGCCTATCAATACTATTGGAAAACATCTGAGTATGAGAGAACCTGCACAGTTCAAACCCATTTTGTTAAAGGGTCAAGTGTACCTTAAACAGTACACCTGAGAGAGGAAATTTAAGCAGTTTTGTTAGTAAAGTAGTAGAGGAATAAAGGCAACAGAGTGGATGATGTAAAAGATGCACAAAGATGGGTTAAATGCTGGAGCAAGGTCCTGAAATAGACAAAAGGAGGTGGAATAAAAACTGGTGGTGAAAAGGTGTGCAGCTTGAGAAGAGAATAAACCTTCTGTGGGTCAGAATTCAGAGAACAGAGGAAGGATAAAAATTGAGAGAGGTTTTGTATTGGAGAAGATACCCTATCATATAAGATGGACTAAATCAGGGTTCTCAAAGTGTGGTCCTCTGGCAGCACCTGCGAGTTTATTAGAAAAGCAAATTCAGGAGCCCCACCCTGACCAACCGAATCAGAATCTCTGGGGCTAAGGCCCAGGAAGCTATGTTATAGCAAAGGCCGCCATGTGATTTTTAAACATACTAAAGTTTGAGAACCCCTGACCTATGTCATCTCAGTTAAAGCAGTAAACCACATCATCTGCTGAGAGCAAGAGTGTGGGTCCAGGACTTCAGGGCTGGAGAGTTAGAACAGCTGCCGGGAGGACCGTAGGATGGAGGTGAGGAATTAGTGAAAAGCTGGCTGAGTCGTACCAGGCCCACACGAAGCTAGTTAGCATACCTTTCCGAATTAGCAGTCTTCTCGCGAGCTGGCTTCTGCGTGTAATTTCCCTACACGGTAATAATGAGTCTGTGTAAAACTCCATTCTGATCTTCATATAACCAACTAGGGCCCTGGAAAGACAGCTTTACTATAATAAAGGGACGGTTTATATGCTTTATATATTGTGTATGATGTGTATTTATATATGCATGTATGTATGTATAGAATGAATCAAATTAAGCAAAAGAGAAAAGGTTTATCTGCATTAAAATTGGGGAGAAAATATACCGGAACAAAACTCAGACTCAGTGAAACCCATAACTCTGTGTGGACCTGGGCAAGTTATGAAACATCTTCAGAGCTCATTTTTCTCTTCTGTAAAGTTGGACCTAGCATTCGTTTATTCAAACAACAAGGCAGGGGAAAAAAGATATGTATACAAGTACACAGCATATTATGGTAAAGGCTATGATAAGGGTATTGATAATATACAGAATGCTTAGAGAACAATGAAGAATTAACAACTAATTCTAAACAAGGAAAGCAAGGAAGGCTTCATGTTGAAGGTGCAGTTGAGCTAGACCCCAAGGAGTGAGAAAATTCAACAGATGGAGACCATACAGGCAGAGAGTGAGAAAGCATGGGAACGCAACAGCCCAGCGTGGATTTGCAGATGCTAGATTGATGACAGAGGGATAGGTCTTTTTCTAGCTCTAAGACTGATTTTTTTCAAACAATTTTCAGCAGCCTGAAAATAATGGGCAAATTTGATGGTGTAATTTTATCAACTGTTCATAAATACTGAACTTTGGGTAAAGGCTTATCTCAGAATTCTCCCTGGCTGTCTTTAAGGTAAAAGAACCAGGGATGTCAATTGTCCTCGGAGTGTCCAACCTTTCCATTTTCCACATTCCTGCCATGAGATTACAGGCATTTCTGGGGCCACTTGGCAGAAGGTTGCTTGCCTCTTTGAAAAATAAATCTTGCTGCTCAGAGGCCAGAATTTAAATTGATTCCATCAGAGGAAAGGAAGAACACCCTACAGTGAACTTTCGATTAACCTTTTATAAGTGGGCCAACTTTTCATTCTCATAGTAAAATTCGTATATTGAATCTCTGGTAAAGAGCCCCTGCCAAGCACCCTTTTCCTGTCTTGGATCAGGCCTCAGAGGACCTGAGTGAGCAGAAAGCAGTTGTCCCCTTGAATTTAAAAGCAGTCCTGAGCTCTCCTCAGGGCAGCATGGTTTACATTTAAGACAGAAGAGCAGCAGGCCCTGTATTTCTGAAAGAGAATGCAAAGAAGGCATCTTTTCATCTTGATCACATTTCATGATTCCAGGATTAAGGCAACAGGCTGATCAATCACAAAAATCAAACCTCCCTCTTCTGCCAAGTGTTTATTTCTGATCACTTTTTTACAATTTCTGAAAACCATCCACGCTACCAGACTAAAAGGGCATCCTAACAGTAGACACCTGTGGCCCTACTTAAGGTAAAGTATGAATCATATTTTCAGTTAATGAATTGTATGCCATGGACCTGAGTCTTGAAAGTTTAGTCCAAAGAACGGCATTTCACTGAGTTCTGAGTTCACATGGAATGAGTCACATACCTGTCTATAAAGATGCATTTTCTGGGCTTTTTAAGGATGTCCACAGCATGAAAACTCCAAAGGGCCACAAACTTCCCAGAGCAGGGTGTTTAGGATATGCCTTTACCACCATTAATCAGTCTACCCGCTGCCAGCAGGTATTAAGCACCTACGCTGTGCTGAGCACAGAGACAGCCACTGCCAGTTCTAAACACAAGATAAAAATCAGAGTCGAATCCTTCCCCTGGAATATAGCCCAGGATTACAATATAGCCAACAATTCCAATTGTTGGTTTTTAATCATTTCTCTGACAGCACTCTGACAGAATGACAGTGTTTGAATTTTGAGAGCTCAGATCTGGGCGAATCGATCAAACAGCTGCTCGACTTGTCTTTATGTTAATGATACTGTTTTAGACACCGGCTAAGACTTCCCTGGGTAAGTTTTTCCCAGTTCTTGCTACATCACTTGGCCTCATTAAATGGGCATCACTTTTAGATTTGGTTCCCTTCCCTAACATGTTAACTAGGTATCATTTGGGAAACAGTTGATATCATGAATGATTATCCCTTTCCTCAATCATCTTTATCACTGTCAATAAGATATTTATTTTGAATGTTATGAAGAAACTTTTTACATGTCCAAATAAAATACACCTTTAAGATCTCACAGAGTTGTAAACTCACAGACGGGGCTGAAAGGAACCTTTATTCACCAAGCTCAGGCTCCTTGGACAGACTTCTCATTTGCAAACTGCGTACTCGGACAATTGAAAAAAGAGTAAGTATGAATGCTAACAAGAACCACAAGTGTAGGAGGAGATATGGGAAGAACGCATAAAAGAGACCCTCGCCTCACAGGATTCCACTGATAGCCTATCAGAGACAGTACCACCCCGAAGCACTGTAAATTGCCTCCAATTTCGGCTGAATTTCTGTTGGCCGTACTTTAGGAAAAGGTTTTATAATTATGTAAAGTAGCAGGGGAAAAAGGAGAACACAGTTAAACAACTTCTCTCTTCTATCAGCAGTTTCTCATTATTTTCATATTTAACTCATTGTCGATTTGCACTACTTTTAAGAATTCATGATTTTTAATATTTAATCTGATGTATTTCTCTTAACCAAAATACATAAAATTATACCATGCAAAGGACATTCCTATTCAAAACAGACCTTAAAGATGAGAAAAAAAGCTCTGTTTCCCAGTGTCAGAGACTGGTCGGAGTCTCTGACGTTTTGGCTGACTCTGCTACAGGGGTAATTTCTGATTCGTTACTCACTGCATTCCTAACCCAGGGGAAGATCGATGCTTGTAATGCCTGAAACTTACACCACTTGGAGGACCCTTTTTAAGAAAAATATACCCGATTACATATACAAAAATGCCCATGATCAAATCACTTCAATGCCACCCACCCGAAGGCAAGCACAAAGGGGGGAAAGTTGAATTGGAAGGAGGCAGTGATTGTTTTAATCAATTATGGTTGAAATACATTATATTTTGCAGTGTTTACCAAAAAAACGACCATGACAACACATTGTTAGGATCCCTCCCAGGACTTTGGAAGGGGCTTGTGCAAGTGAGGGGTGCTGAGCCTTCAGTTTCTACAGCATCACACCACACCTGCCTCTGCTCGTACCCTAAATCTCCACTGACTGCATTACAGCCCACCGAGGGGCAAATGCCAGCCCAAGAATAAGCCTAACTCTCTTTACTGGTTCCCCTTAACCCTGAGAAAGACTTAACTTCTCAAAAGAGAAATAATAATTCAAAGTCAAAAAGTGAAAAAAATTGTAGAAAATTAAAACATTGTTCCTAAAAATACAGGATCTCAGCCTTCAAAATACTACTCACACCTCCTTCATGGTCTTGTCTGAGCATCCAATAGGGTTCATACTACCATAATGTTCTCCTTCATAGAAGGTTACCTTTAGTGATCAAAATTCACTGCACTCTTTAAAAAAAAAAAGGAACTTAAGTTCAAAGAGGATCTTTTATTGCAGTTCTCAGCTCAGGTCAGAGAAATAATGCTTCCTTCAGAAATAACTTGCCAAAGACCTCTGCCTGCTTCCGGGGCTATCTGCAACACCTCTCACAGAAGGTGTCTTACAAAGGTCCAGTCCTGGCTACACCCAGCAAGTGACTGGCTCTTCCTGACAGCAGCTGGAGCACATCGCCCCCTAGACCAGGCACTTCCACAGTCAGAAGAGAGGCCCTCTCAGAAGCACGCTGGTGGGCAGATAGGTTTCAGTAGACCATTCCAGTCCATTTACCAGCTTTCTGAGCTCTGCCCAAGAATAAGCCCTCATCTCCAGAATGCACGTTGTGCAATACACCTAATTAGGTTCTGGTTATGACCTACGATGTACCCAATAAGACCCAGAAAGCAAATTCTTTCCAGCCACAGAGAAATCTGATCTTTACGCCATTCGTACCTCTCCCGCTTAGAAAGGAACTGTTTCACTCTTAGCCTCAACTGCTTATATGGCAAAAATCATGCTGATGGTCACAGCAATTCATCCAGTCTTTAGTCATACACTGATTTTTAACATTACTCAGAGTAACCAGCGTAAGGGCAGCACTGGAGGTGACATCCACGTCATGAAATCACTTATATTTCAGATACTTAGAATGTACGGAACCTCCGAGGTGATCTGGTTGAACCTCCCGTACAGGAGTAGGACTCTAGTCCCCAGGGCTCAGAAGCTTGTTCGTCTGGCTGTAAATGAATAGATCTGCTCTCAGAGATCCCCTGCTTATATGGCAGGCCATTTCCTTGGAGTCTGATTTTAATGTTCAGAAAGTCTTCCTTATATTTTTCCACTTCTAGGCCTTAGTCTCTCATCTATCACTCCTACTCTGGAAGAGCCGAGAATAACCCTCTTCTGTGGAATATATATATATATGAATATTACTCAGCCGTAAAGAGAATGAAATAATGCCATTTGCAGCAACATGGATAGACCTAGAAATTATCATAGTAAGTGAAGTACGACAGAAAGAGAAAGACAAATACCATATTATATCACTTACATGTGGAATCTAAAATATGACACAAATGAACATATCTATGAAACAGTAATAGGCTCAGAGACACAGAGAACAGACTTGTGGTTGCCAAAGCGGATGGGGAAGGGGGACGGAGGAGGGATGGATTGGGAGTTTGGGATTAGCAGAGGCAAACTATTATACATAGAATGGATAAACTACAAGGTCCTACTGTATAGCACAGGGAACTATATGAAATATCCTGTGGCAAACCATAATGGGAAAAGAATATATATATATGTATAACTGGATCACTTTGCTGTACAGCAGAAATTAACATTGTAGATCAACTATACTTCAGTAGAATTAAACAAAAATAACCCTCCTCTTCTTACTCCACAATGACAGTCCTTTTAACCCTTACGAACAACATATCAAGTTCCACTGAGGCAGCTAGTTCTCTTTATACTGTTAACCATTTGGCATGGTTTCTTGCCCTTTCACTATTCTGGTGCCGCCTTCTCAATGTCCTCCAATTCGTCAATATCCTTCTTAAGGCATTTCACCTATATCTGAAACCATTAACCTAGATGTGGTCTGACTATGCATATTTGTACCAAATACTTCTATTTTTGTGCAACACCGTTTGTACAATCCACAATTGAGCTAATGGGGGTGTGTGTGGAATAGGCCAAACTCTTGGTTCAAATTAAGCTCATGGCCAATTACATTTAAAACAAGAACATTCTCTAAACTAGGTTCTCTAAGAAGAGAATATCATGTCCCCAAATGTAGTTAAAGCATCTTACAATGATCATCTTCCAGTAGATGTTTAAAGGATGGAATCCCACCATAATCCCTCCATTGACCTTTTGCAGTTGTCCAACCTGAGGTCGGCAAATTCATCTTCAAATTCTGCTAAATGCTATACCATTAGAATAGCTAAATGCTATTCCGTACCATGCTATAGAAGTTGTCCTATAATTTAAGACAAGAGAGTCCTCAGTGGAATGGTCACCAGCCCTAAAAACAAAAAAGACATCTTGCCCAGGTTAAGTAAATGTTCTATAAATCTCTTTTACATTTTTATCATTATCTCCACAATGTTAACATAGTGCCAAAGGCCCACAGTAAGCATTAAATAGTTACTTACTGACTAAGCCACTGGATAAATAAATCATTAGTTCCCATGCTCCCACCCTCCCTTTAATAATGTTGATTGGTTTTCATCGGGGTATTTCATTCCCCACATCACTCTTAAGAGCTATAGTTCTCCACTAGGGCACTGGGCAGTGAAAGTATTCTTGTCTCCACCACTGACTGACTCTGTTACGTTAGAAACACGTGGGAGCCTCTCAAGACCCTTGTCTCCTCCATCTGAACAACAATCCCAACATCAAGTATTTAAACAAAGACATGGAGTACATATAATGGACCAGGCATAGTTCCAGGCACTTAACAAATATTAATTCATTTAATCCTCAGGAAAACTAGACTGAGGGACAGAAAGGTTAACTAATACAGCCAGGGACTGTATAGCTAGCAAGTGGTGGAGCTGGGCTTTGAACCTAGGCAGTCTGCTTCTTCCATGGGTGCCCTTAACTGCAATTCCATACTCTCTACACATGATGCAACGGCACAACATTTGGGTAGTAAGGAAGGTCACCGACCACACCCCTTACATAATAAGTGAATTCTGCTCGATTTTCCATTAGTTCTTCAGATAGTAGCTTCTCCTTTCAGTCATATTTCTTAAGTCACTAACCAACGGAAAAACTATCACTAAGATCCAGCTCCTTAAACACAGAGTGGATGCAAATGCCTTGAATTGACTTGGATTCCTTCCAGTCACCACTGTTGGAAGTATTTACCCGAAATGTTAAGGACCATGAGAGCCAGTTGACCTATCGCCAGAACAAGAGCAAATCAAAAAAGGGCTACACCGGGCACCAGGAATCCGAGGGAAAAGGGAAAACACATTTCCTAGGAAAAACATCAAGATGCAGACTATTCCAGAGCTAAGCACCGGCCCAGTGGAAGGTAGGGACAGAAAGGTCCTCAAATATTTGCAGGCAGCTTACAAAAGTATAAACAGAAACTCCTAACCTCACAAATAAGCAATCTCAGGACCTGCTACCTTGCTCCAGGCTTCTCCCCACACGCATTCCCAGCCAGTGAGTCTGCTGGAGCTCAACAGATATTCTCAGTGCACTATCCTAATGGGTTCGGTGCAATGAATTTTTGAAAAATAATTAAAGCCAGTCCACAAAAGCTATAAACAAACTCCTCAAGAATGTGGAGTGATAGGGAAAGAAGGAAATGCAAGTTGGAAGGCAAAGTGGTCACAGAAGCAGCTCTACTGAGTGGTATTTTTTACTCCAAATTTAGATTCAAACTGAATTCAGTATTCCTTCAGCTGAATAAGAAATACGCAGAACTACATGGAGCCAGAGCCCTAAGGGGCGGGGGCGTTTCTGCTTCACAATGAACCTCACAGAAGCGAGATCTTTCAGTCTAGGACTAGGGTCTGTGGCAAACTAGTCTCAAAGTTAAGGGTTCCTCTCTAGAAAGTTTAGCTCTGAAAGGAGTGTATGGTGATTAGCTCTAATCATCAGAAAGGCACTGATGGGCTTTGCAATGACCAAAACTCACATTCCATTTGAGTGAGGCAGCAATGGGATACAAATAGACCATCTGCATCCTACTACTGTTATAGGTGGAACGATCCACCAGATTCTGAAGGAAATCTGTTGGGAATACAAATATGAATTTGGATTCTCATATTTTGCTAATTGAAATATTCTTCTGATATATTAGATGAAAAGAAAGAGCAGTTAATTGTAAGACATGGTTTTGAGCAAATAAGCAATATACACGCATATATGTTTATGCACACACACACACATATTCCTCCCCACCCCCATTTAGGAGGTGAGACTATGAGGTTGTTGAGTCAGGCTAACACTCGACGTGCTTTTCTGAAAGACAAAAGGAATATTCGCCCCCGCTGAGTACTTTCCCAGTTACTTTCTGGGAACTTTCCAGAAAGTAACTCACACTGAAAAAAAAAAAAAAAAATCAGTAAACAGCTAGAAGATGAAGCAACAGCCCAGGTAAAGTCCAAACTTGGAACTCAAACACAGCTTATGCTTATGTTCTGGTACCAACAGGTCTATTTCTCCGTTCTGCGGGTGACGCAGAGATCAGAGGAATCGCGTCTAAGGATGTCCTGGGTCTCTGGGTCCAGGGAGGCTCCTCTCCTCTTGGTGCTACCCTGGGCCTGCGAGTCTGGCTGTTCCTATTGTCAGGGGAATGAGGGTTCTAGGAAGATGCCTGAATACTGGCCAGAGGGGAAGGTCTCGTGAGGCTCTAAGACAAGGTGCTTGGACCTGGCTGGCAGAGGCAAGGGTGGCGGAAGCACTGGCAAGGAGAAAGTGGGCCCTTTCCCTGCCACCGTGAGACTTTTTTCTCTCTCTCTCTGGCGTCTCCTTCAGTATAGGCTGAGACAGATAATGGATTGGTCTGTCAAAGTAGACCATACTAGACGTGAATAGGTCTAAGCCTCAATCTCCTTATCTGTAAAGTGGAGATAATTTTACCATCTCTCCCATTTCAAAAGCTTGCTGTGAAAATCCCAACATGTGTGATTCACCTGCTATAGACTGAATGTCTGTGCTCCCCCCAAATTCAAATACTGAAACCGAATGCCCAGTATGATTGTATTAGGGGGCGAGGCCTTTGAGAGGCGATTAGGTCAGGAGCATGGAACCCTCATGAGTAGGATGAATGCCCTCACGAAGGAGACCCCAAAGAGCTCCCTGGCCCCTTCTGCTACCTGAGGACAAAGAAAAGAGATGGCTGCCTAGGAAACAGGAACAGAACTTGCCGGCTCCTTGATCTTGGACTTCCCAGCCTACAGAACTGTGAGAAGTTTATTATTTATAAGCCACTGGGCCTGTGGTTCTGGGACAGCAGCCCAAATGGATTAAGACAACACCCTCCCACCACCTTACCTCCTTCATCAACCGTTCACAGATCATACACATATGGAATAATCTTCCTTTTCCCACGTCCCATCAGGCTATCTTAAGTTCCCTGGACCAACCTTTCCCAATGAAAAGTGGGAGAGTAATTTGTTAGAAGACAACAGACAATATTTGTCTTGTCTCAAACTTCCGAAACTGCCCCTTTCCCAGGATGAGAGAAGCCTCTTTCTAGAACAAAGTTATTTGGAACTACCATTTGTCATAAAGTCAGAATTAAATGATTCTATTTTATAGACTTTAAAAATTCATATTGAAATTTACCTTACCCAACATTTACAGACATATTTTCAAAGAACCTGTTCCTAAAAATCATTACATTCAGTATAAGAAAAACACTGTCCAAAGTTACTCCTCTGGCTTTGCTAACCTGACAGCTGCCTCTGGACCCAGCTGTTTTGCTTTTAATTCAGGTGCTCATTATTAACCAGCATAATTCCATTCCTTTTCACCATATCTAACTTAGGCTCTGTGTCACACAGTACCTACCATCCCAGCACTATTTACAGAATTCTCTATTTTCAAGAAGGTCACAGAGTTGCTCAATTGGCAACAGGGAACAATTATTCCTGGAAAGAGAATCATTTCCTACTTCATTTTTTCATCATTTTCCCCCAAATAAGTACATCCCAGTGTACCTTTTCAGTCTGTTTAATTTACTCACTTGGGTCACTATGACCTAGTTACTTCTAGTCTGGAAGGAAAAATCAGTTTCTTTTACTTGTAGTGGAGAAGATAGAAGATGCTCATGATGACAGACATTAGCAAGTGCATTGTGTGTGTGTGTGTACAGACACTCATAACTGAGAATATTACCTCTGCCAAGGACTCTAGGAATCGCCTAGTTCAACCCTCTTTGACCCCTTCATACACTTGGAAAAACTGAGGCAACTTGGCTGAGACATCCCTGGTCTGCTCCTCCTTCAGTCTGTCAGCACACAACCACAGAATGTGGTCATGACCCTCCTGCTTTCCCTCTGCTTCACACTTGCTTCATTCCTTTCTCTTGACTAGGTCCATATTTTACGGGTTGCGTTCTTACCTGCATCATCTATCACCTTCCAGAGACCTCATTCACACGAGGCAGCTGCGCTTTTCACACGGGTGTTTCTGATGAGAGCCCCACTCTCGTCCTCTAAAACTTCCAAAGTAAAAAGAAACTTGCAACTCAATGCTGCAGATGAAACGAAAGGGCAGTCTCCATTGGAACAAGGAGAGAAAGCTAATTTGAGTCAGAATGTGAACTCTATTCATAATTATATCCTGGACACCCACAGCAGTGCTGGCACTCCATTAATTCTCAATAAACACCAATGCAGATTCCGGAGGAACTCTGAGGACAAGTAGCCAGCAGGTAGAAGAGGACAAAGGCAAACTGCATCAGAAGTCAAAGACCTGGAATCTAGTATTAGCTCTGAATGTGCTAAATTACGTGGCTATGAGCAAATTTTTTCCTTGTTTAAAAAAATAAATCAATGGGATAAAAATACTAAATTATTTAAAAATATTCTTTAAAAGTTCTATGGTAAATGGGATAAAAATACATAAATTACAGCTATAGGTTGAAAGGTCTCTGAAGAGGTTTGTGTTCCAGCCACCCGCCTTTCTCCTTTATTTCGTATTTCCAGAAAGATGACTATCCCATTTGGAAAACTTCCAGGAAAATATTTTAGTTTAAACTAAGATTTTAGTTTAAGAAAAAGCTCAGATTTAACCTAAAAATGTATGTTTATACTGCTGTTAATTTAGGGTTTAAAAAACCAATTATAAAATTCCACAATCCTCATTATCTTGGAATGTAATTTTATTTTCAATGCAAGTATTAAAAGATATGGCCAATATGGCATAAGAACATTTTCCCTGAGGTCATATCATTGACTAAGTCATTAAGCTTGTCTACTGTGCTTCTCTCCAAATATACATTTATAGCAGGACTTGATTAGTTTTCTACCAAGAAATACGTTTATTAAATTATCTCTCATTCACCAGGACTCCTTATTTTAGTAATTTTTAATGGAAAAGTAGATGAAACATTATTATATAAATGTTTACAGAGATGACAGTAATTTTATTATAAATTAAATAAGGAAAAGGTTAAATAAATACTAAAATCTTTCAGGAACTGCAGTATAAGCCTTAAAATCATGACTTTCCCCCTTACTTTTTTATAAGGTAGTCTTTAAATATTTATCAGTGTAATATTGAAACTAAGTAATCATGAGTTATTTTCTGGAACTTTTTGTTTTTCAAAAGCTTAAGCTAGACGCTATGTTTAGCACATTCTAGTTTTCCATTTCAGAAACGTGTTTTGATGAATAGCTATACCTCCCTAACAAAAAATTATACAATAGGAAGTGTTGGCATTTCAACCTTCTAACCTTTTCGGATTTGAGGGCCTCCCTATATATACACATGTGTTCTTAAACACACAGTTTGTCGTCAAATATCTAAAGCAAAGTACTCAGTCTCATAACCACAATAAGCCAGACACAAAGGAAGAAACCTGCCCTCAATAATAAGAAATTGACTGTAACCTTACACAAAGCAAATATTTGGGAATCTCATTATCTATTAGAAAATAGGTCTACTATGGGGGAAAATAGTTTACATATTATGACAAAATAGCTTAAATTTATATCTGAATTAATAAACTTATTAAAAATCTAAAGTCTCCCCCCTTACATCTTTATTGGGTGCAAAAGTAAAAAAAAAAATAATCCCAAACAAGTACTATTTTAATTTAGCTTCATTTTAGTAAACGACTTCATAATTCCCATGGTCATGCTAAAAACTTATGACTCAGAGAGTCCAGGCTGAAACACTGAAATCATTCTAATGACAGAAACAGAGCTATGACCTGTAACAGACTGACAAGAGAAAACCAAGAATTCAAATAAGCTCTATACAATAATTCCCAGTTTCTTTGTTCAAGTCAGTGTGTTTGGATTGGAAAGGTGAGCATTAGACTAACCACTCTTTTTGTTTTTTTTT
Organism: Monodon monoceros; assembly: GCF_005190385.1. NCBI lineage: Eukaryota > Metazoa > Chordata > Mammalia > Artiodactyla > Monodontidae > Monodon > Monodon monoceros. The sequence continues at coordinate 35,694,732 of NW_021703768.1, read as the reverse complement.
TTTTTTGGCTGTGTTGGGTCTTTGTTGCTGTGTGTGGACTTTCTCTAGTTGTGGTAAGCGGGGGCTACTCTTCATTGTGGTGTGCAGGCTTCTCACGGTGGTGGCTTCTCTTGTTGTGGAGCACTGACTCTAAGCACATGGGCTTCAACAGTTGTGGCTCACGGGCTCAGGAGTTGTGGCACATGGGCTTAGCTGCTCCGCGGCATGTGGGATCTTCCCGGACCAGGGCTCAAACCCGTGTCTCTTGCATTGGGAGGTGGATTCTTAACCACTGCGCCGCCAGGGAAGCTCAACCACTCATTTTTAAGAGCTGATTTCCAAAATGTGGCCCTGAACAGTTTCATCAGAATTTACTTATTAGGCAGCTCTTGGTCCCTGGGTCCCATGCCTCTGACAAAAAGAGAAAGCCTGCATACCAGAAGGATTATTTCTATAACCGCTTAGGTGTCTGAGTTGCGGGTGGTATGCCAGAGGCAAAGTCTTGAAGAAGCTAAGACTCATTGCCTGTGCTTTTCCACTCTTCACCTGGTTCCCACCAGTCTCTTCTGCTAGCACCCCACTTCCCTAAGGTTTCATGCTTGCACCTCACTTTCCCTGGATGAGATCTTCATGCATTTCTTTTCCTTTCTTCATGTTCCCTTCCATAAATACTCAGACAGCTCTGATAATGACGCCAACACTGAGCTAGGTGTTGAAGGCAGAGTTGGAACCAAACACACACAGTCCCACCCTCATGCTGCTGGGGGGAAGACAAACGTGAATGAAATAATCATAGAGATAAACATATAGCCAGTCAAGGACATGGAGGAAAGGCCTCCCTAAAGAAATGACAATTGAACTGACAGTCATTACATAAGGGGGACACAGTGGGGAGCATAGTGAGGGGCAGAGTCTAAGGACCCAAAAGAAGATAGATGTGGCCACTGCCAAAAAGGAGGGTTGCAATATGAAGCTGGAGAGGTAAACAGGTGCCAGACCACATGGCTTTGAGGAAAATGGTAAAGATTTATTCTAAGAACACTGAGGAACAACCAAAGAATTTTATGCAGATAATGAAATAATGAGGTCTAAATTTAGAAAAAGGTTGCTATGACCAAATGTGGTGAACAGAGAGAGTGAGGGAGAGGGCAAAATTCATCCAGCCAGCCTGCCTGTCAGCCAAACAAAGCTTAAACCTCACAACAAAACCACTTTGCAGGGTTGAAGAAAAAAGTAATGTGCTTATACGCCTAGTAAATGGTAGAGCCAGGATCTGAAATTTTAAGTAACCTACTTACCTATCTACTAAAGTTAAGTATCTGCTTACATGGTGGTATTTTAGTCTGCTTGGCTGCCACACAAAATACCACAGACTAGGTGGCTTAAACAACAGAAAGTTATTTCTCACAGTTCTGGAGGCTGGAAGTCCAAGGCCAAGGTGCTAGTCAATTCTGTTCCTGGTGAGAACTCTGTCTTGCAGATGCCTGCCTTCCCACTGTGTCCTCAGGTGTCAGAGAGAGAGCTCTGGTGTCTCTTCCTCTTCTTATAAGGTCACTAGCCCTATTGGGTAAGGGCCCCACCCTTATGACCTCATTTGACCTTTATCACCTCCACACAGGCCCTATTTCCAAATACAGTCACATTGGGGATTAGGACTTCAACATGTGGATTTCGGGGGGACACATATAGTCCATACATATCATGTGGGTAGGAAGTGAGAAGAGTAGGATTTGAATGGTCTCAAATGCCCATGACTGGTCTGCTTATCAAGCTGTCCTCTCAAAGTGGGAGATGTAGTAGTTTGAACTCCAAAAAGCTAGATCATCATTAGTGTGTTAAGACAATGGGGCTTACTCATCAATCTCTAGTCCAGCTAGCAAACACAAAGAAGTAGCCCATCCATCTCACTGTGCTAGTGCCATACTCATTAGTCTTTCAATTTCTTCTTTACCTTGGCTACAGGCTCATAATATATGAAACTGATTGGAATTTTTAATGAATATGCTGTAAATTCCCCTGTCCACATTCACACCAGGGAGCAAAAGTTTAGTAAAAACCTTTAAAACACACAGTAATGACAACTGGCATTTAGCTTTTGAAACAGAAGTATTAACAAGTAGATAATTTATTATGTTGGATGTAGTCAAAAGCCTAATTTATTAATGTCAAAAAACAGGATTTGGTAGTGTGGTTTATATAGCTTCTAGTTTGGCTTTTTTTTTTTTTTAAGTTAGACATTACTGAAGAGGTTGGAAGTAAAACCCCTCTCCTTTAAGCAGAAATTTGTATTAACTGAGTTTAAACAAATAAGTTAAAACTTGTATTAATAAGTAACCTTTAAGAGACTTAAAATTATCTTGAAACCAACATAAAACTTCAAAATACATACTAATTTCAAAAAATAAAATAAATTTAGGAGTTTTTATAAGTCTTCAAATAGAGGAGAGATTATAGAACTCAGCATTTATCCTTCACTATTTTCATAAGATTACTCAGAGTTAATATTGGTTTTGTATGTGCCAAACAGAGAATGTTATGAGAAAATTGTTTTAAAATAAATGTTTATTTTATCCCACAATATGAAACACAAAAAAGTTTCTTGGGCAGCTAAAGCATTTACTGGGGAAAATTATATTTCCCGTTGTCATTGTTGAATTCACTACAGTAATTATATATAGCACTAGTTATAGTAAGTATGCACACATACATATTCATGTTTATATGCATGTATGCATATGCATACATATGTGCACACGCTGTCACAGGGACGGAGACCTAAGAGTATGGACCCGTTTTCAGCTTTTTACTTTTAAAGTCTGCTATTTTTGCAACAAGATAATTAGTTATGACAAGCACACAACCACACATAAACAATGAAAGGCTCAACTTATTATTTAAATTACTTAATAGACAAGCGACATTGTGCCCCCATTATCCTCCCGCTCCCAACTAATCTTTTCCTGACATGTTAGTATGAACTGTATAGGGGCAGATTCATGTCATGTGTCATCTTAAGCATGAGCTATATAAAGGGCAGATTCACATCATGTGTCAACTTACTGCAGAGGTTGAGTACATATAAGTAACCTTTCGGCACCGAAGAATAGACATGGCTTCAACAAGAGAAATTAACCCATCACATTACCCATTCACACTGAAGAGAGCTTGGCGGCAGTTCCCTCTAGACAGCATGGAAGGGGAACCCGCGGGAAACCAGTAGGAAAATGAAATCAACTTTCAGCCTGGGTTTCAGAGAGAAACCCAGTCTGTCTAGTCAATCTAAAAACCTTTAATGGGATTAAATCCCTCAAATGGAAAAATCTCCATAGATTGCTGTTTTTAACTATCAACAATTCTTTAACAAAAGAATGTTCATCTCATATTCTGCATCACAATGAATACATCCTACTTAAAATACACATGGGCAATTTCTAGAGTTGATGAAATACATTTCATTCATTATCACATTTGATCCTGGAAATATCCCTATGGACGGAGGTCAGGTATATATTACCATCTTTTTCTAGCAAGGAGACTGGGGCAGAGACTCCCAGGGTCATGTGGATAATAAATAATTTGCTTGGGTTACCACTGCAAATTTTTAAGGCAAGAAATACAGGCGACAACCTTAGCTAAATTAAAGATTTTTGCAGTTGCATGGAATTTCGCAGTCCACCATGTGTAAACAACGTCAATAGACAATAACAACATATCCAGTGAAGTAACTGATGGAACTAGGGGAAAAATATATTTAATATACAACAGGGTACTTTGTCTTTGTCAAAACCAATACACATTTGAATTTACCAAAAACTGCTAAAAGACGTCTGGTTATACAGGTTAATGGATCTCACTTAACATAGCTCTGATATATGGGAAATCAAATAACTGGCTTTGAGCCTCATTGTTCCTCATCTATAAAACAGGAATAATAACAACACCTAGATCATAGGAGAGTTGTGAGGAATAAGTTGGTTATTTATGAAAAGTACCTGGAACACTCCTGGCAGATAATTAAATGCTACTTTTTATTACTGTCACCACATATAACATATATCATAGGTGTACAGCAGATTACTTTGATACATTTATATATTTGTATATGATTGCTAATAGTGATATTTATCACATTACACAAGTATAGTACAATTGTCTATATTCACTGTGATGTGCATTAGATCTCTATGGCTTATTTACTTCTCTTTACAAGTTTGTACTCTTAAGCACCATCACTCCTAGTGAAAAAAAATTTTTTTTAAATAGAGCAAGGCACAAAGGATTATTCACTTTGGGCAAGAGGTTCTTCACAAACCAAGTACATATTTTCAATCTGTAAAAAGTAAAATCCTATTAATTCAAATACACCCACTTAAATCTCATGATAGGCAGCTACCAATAAGCCATACAAATCAGTCCTTCCGCCCAGGTATTTGCTCTCAGGCAGACACAGCAAGGAGTCACAAGGAAGCCAAAAGAGAGCGAGATCCTCAAGAGGCTTCCCAGCAAAAGGCTCACAGGAAAGTGAGTAAAATCTCTGATAATTGCCTCTCTGCTCCCTTGGGAGGGCCAGTCACATCCCAACTAATGAACCAGCTCTCAAACAGGAAAGAATGAAAAAGAAGGGAACAGCTTCATTAAAAATCCTGGGAAGATGAATTAATCCCCTTCCTCCCCCTCCCTCTTGCTCCCAGCAGGTGTCCTGTACATAGTAACATGTGGAGTTCTGCTGTTAATGCCACTCTCTCTCCTTCCACTGGACCCTGGGGTTTTTCCATCGTCAAAGATTAAGTTCCCTTTGATTTAATATAACAACCAGCTTATAGATGAAGGTGCCATTTATTTGCACTAGTTTTCCTGCTTTGGAAACACGCAATTTAAATAATGAGACTTTAGAGACCATATAGAGACCATCTAATTCAAATGAAAATGGCTTCAAGGGCCAGGAAGGTAACACAAATAAACGAAGTGGGTCAGGTAGAAACTGGGGTTTACTTTGTTTAATTTTTACCACTCAGAATTTTAAGCCCAACTGTTACCCAATCTTTCCATTTTTCCAAGAGAAACTGGAAATTTTTTATGTTGACAACTAATTTAAAAGATTATTAAGCTCCATACCCACGTGCATAGAAAACTCACCTATAGAATTCCAGTTGGGACCTCCAACCTAATCTGGTGAATTTCAGCCCTGGTTTAAAAAAAAAAAACAACAAAAAATGAATCACCTGGGAGCTTTAAAAATACACATCTGCCTCCTCTTCCAACTGGCAATTCTGATTCAATTGGGCAAGGGTAAGCTTTCAGGTGATTCTAATCAGCAGCTAGCGTTGAAAACTAACAATCTGGTCTAACCTATGAATTCTACAGATGAGGAAATAGTGGCCCAAAGACTAAAGCAACCTGCAGCTAGCAGGAGAGAAAGAACACGGCTTCTTACCAACATGCTGTTAGCAAAACTCTAATATAAATGCTACTTTTTTTTGCCAATGAACTGGAGTTTGGGCTCCAATATATATCATATGTAAAGTTTCAATTGCTTCCTCAGGAGAAGTGTTAAGAAAAACAGGACTGCAGCATCAAAAACTAAGTCTAGTGACTATCATGCAACATTGGCATTGGATTGTAAACTCCACGAAGGCAAAGGATTGGTCAGCCCCTCCCTCACCACTGAGGTAGGTCTGCGCCTCCATAAACACTTGATCAATAAATGACTTCATGATTTTCAAAGTTCTATTCCCAAATAAATTGGGAATAAAGTTCCCTAAAAGCTCAAAAATCAATTTTCTACAGAGCAATGTCAGTGACTAGAAACATTTCAGAGGAAACAAGTTATGAGGTCTCAACTATCTAAGGGGAAAATCCTTAGATCACTGTTGACAAAGAGCTGTAAATAGTAAAGAGCAGTAAATAGAATAAGCTGTTCAGGGGCTTCCCTTCCCTTCCCTTCCCTTCCCTGGTGGCGCAGTGGTTGAGGGTCCACCTGCCGATGCAGGGGACACGGGTTCGTGCCCCGGTCCGGGAAGATCCCACATGCCGCGGAGCGGCTGGGCCCGTGAGCCATGGCCGCGGAGCCTGCGCGTCCGGAGCCTGTGCTCCGCAACGCGAGAGGCCACAACAGTAAGAGGAGGCCCGCGTACCGCAAAAAAAAAAAAAAAAAAAAAAGCTGTTCACAAGAGCCCGTCTCGTTAGGTTTAAGGCTTCCTTTCCCTACAACAGCACAAAAAGGAACAAACCACTCTATTTACGTCACTTTCATCACCACCACTAACTCACAATATTTATTTTTTCTGGAGCTAAACCCTTGCCAACTCCAATAGCCATAGCTTAAATATCCTGTCTGGTTTCTTGACTCCCTGTTACAGAACCACTGCAATCCCTTGTCTGTCTGCAGTTTTATTCATTTTCACACACTATAGTGGATAACTGGCCTCAAAAAATGGAATATAGCATTGTTATATTTACCTCAAAAGATTTGGTGATAAATACCAGGCTTCCTTTCACCCTATGAAGATGCTGGCAAAATCCTACTCATTGTGCAAGAGTAAGACAAGTTATTGGCTTATTATTAAAAAAAATACACCTCTGCCTTGTCAGTCAGTGCAATCCAACCATCTTTCTTCTTCATAGTGAGCTGTCACTGAACCAGGTTCGTCTTGCCCTGACGCACAGCAAACCAAAACGCTGAGACACCGAGGTTTGCAGCAAAGAGAGGGTTGATTAACAAAGCAGCCAAGCGAGGAGATGGGAGAACAAATCTCAAATCCGCCTCCCTGAAGGCAAGGGGGCTTGGGGTATTTATGGGACACGAATGAAGAAGCCGAGTGGTCTGAGGCGTGGGAGGCGTGGGGGAAGGTGATTGGAAAAAGGTGCGGGAATCATCCATCTGCGCGGGCGTAACTAGGCAACAGGTCTCTTGCACCTTTGAAGGGTAGCGTTTTCGGTCCTCCGATGTCAAAAGGTCACCGAGCAGACAATTAAGCATGCCCAGGGTCGGTGGTCCGATCCAGTCTTAATCAGCTCAGCTCAAAATAGATGTTGCTGACTCCAAGTTCCTGGAAAATAACTCTGGCAAACATCTAACTGTTTAGGCTAGGTGCTGCTTAGAGGACAGGCAAGTCTTCAAACAACCTTGATTAGTGAAGGCAGGTGGAATGGATCTGACTGCTTACCCATGGGTTTATTTCTAAAAAAACAAATCTGATGTCACTTACCTACAAAAGAAATTCTGGGGCAGCTACCTACCGGGACCCAGAAAAAGTCCAAGATCCCTGACGCTATGTATGAATACTACCGACTTTTCCAGCCTCATTTCCCTTCACCTACCCTCAAATATCCTCTGGTCCAGCCACCTCAAACCACTTATCAAATTTACCCAACACACCATCTTCTTTTATAGTTCCATGAGTATGAGCTGTCCCTTTAAGAACTCCCCTTCCCCTTTTCTCTATGGGGTGGGAGAGGGGTGCTTTTCAAGAATGGGCTCAAAAGGTGTATCTTCTGAGAAGCCTTCCCTGACTCTCCAGGACCACAGGTCTCTGTTTCCTCCATCTCTCCTGCCTCCCATGGGGTTAGTTGTGAATGTAATTAAATGCCTCTAGGCTGTGTGCTGCCAAAGCCCGTGTCTGCTCTTCACACAGTATGGAACCCAGGTTTGCTGAGTTCAACTAACCACTGCTGCCCCACCTGTGCGGATAAGCAGACAAAAGTGGGTGTCCGGGCAGTTCCACCTCCTGTGACAACTAGGGCTCCACTCACGGTGAGCCTACTGGTATTTGTGACTGTTCTGCTTATCAGTGCTTTGGTTTCAACTGCTCCATTATGAGTCTCTCCTGTGAACAAAAAATACTGGACAATCTCACTTACCTGTAGAATCTAAAAAAGGCAAACTCATAAAAATAAAGTAGGATGGTGGCTAGAGGGGTTGGGAGTTGAGTGAAACTTGGAGATATTTGTCAAAGGGTGTAAACTTTCAGTTATAAGATGAATACGTCCCAGAGACCTAAGGTACAGCGTGGTGACTATAGTTAACAATACTGTATTGTAAACTTGAAATTTGCTAAGAGAATAGATCTTAAATGTTCTCACCACACACAAAAAAGTAACTACGTGAAGTGATGGATGTGTTAACTAACATTCATGTGGTAACCATTTCACAATGTGTATACATAGATCATCGCAGTGTATACTGTAAACTTGCACAATGTAATTAGTCAATTATATCTCAATAAGGACTTTAAAATACATGAAAACAAACCAACAAACACAAATATGCTCTCTTCTCTAAAGCACACTGAGCTTAAGTCAGACCCTCCTTATTCAACATAATGTATGACATAAAAGTCAATGTTGATTGAAGTACACTTTTCAAATCAGATGTCATAGGCAGTCTCTCTTGATATTTACCTAAGTCTCTTTTGCTGTGATTTAAATCAGGAGAAATCAAGAATATCTTCAGAAAACTCACCACCAGAGACGGAGGAAACAGAAAATCAGTCATATTAAGTTTAGAAATGAAAAAAATTTAAAAAACCACAACGATGACTGGACCACCAAGTCTTTTCCCCAGCAAAAGAACACACTCACACTGTTAGTTCAGTACAGAAAGCTAGCTATGGGTGCTCTCAGAGTGGGGTATTTTCTATCGACATCAGCGCCAATCCTTTAGAGCTTGGTGGTGGCATAATTCCATCAATGATTCTGACCCATGATTGACTCATTTTTCTATTTGCTGGACTTTAAAAGACACCATAGTGCCCTCATAATGTGTATCAGCAATGTTACCTTTTGAAACCTGTATCATAAATTCTACTTTAGTCTGAATGCACCCAAAATAACTTTATCACGTAGAGAATAAATCCATCAATTACTAATTACTGAACACCCACTATGGCCCAACACATTGCTGTGGAGGATATTCAAAAAAAAAAAATCAACCAAAATTCTTTCCTTGATGAATTTAATGTAAATCATAATGACGTTTTACATATTAGGTCCCTTATTTTGATTTTTCTCGACAAGACCTCACAGAGCAGAACACTCGTCATCTGCAAGACACTGTAGTGAGGCCGCCGGGGAAGCTGCAGACTTCGACCCTGAATACATGCCGTACGTAAGAAGGCAATGCATGCCAATACATGCCGTA